>NW_028244340.1:1205000-1458304 GCF_964263255.1 Lissotriton vulgaris
CGGCATGTCAAAGTGCCCAGGACGGGCTCCATGCGTCCCGGGCAGAGCCAGCCGAGGTTCTGGGCGCTGGGGTCCATCGGGGCCTGCAGAGGCTCTCCCTGGCCTGGGTAGGGTCTGGAAGCTAAGCCCCAAGCCCGCCAAGAGCAGGATGCCTTTAGGCGCCGGTCGAGCGGATTTGTAGAGCCCTGAAATGTAACTCGGATAAATCCGAGATTGTCATCTTAGGCCAACCTGCTGTCAGTAACTGGAACACATGGTGGCCTAAAGAATATTCGCTGCTGTACACCTAGCAATAAGTCATAAGAAACCTCAGAGTTTTGCTGGATAACACCTTATCCACGAAGTCTCAGGTCCAAGCTCTGGTTGGGACCCGCTGTGGCATTCTGCGCATGTTGAGAACATTTCTCCCTCTCTTTACATTGGAGTCCAGGAAAATAGTAGTCCAGACCTTTAGTGACATCAGACTGGACTACGTAAATGCCTTGTATTTGGGTCTTCCATGCTATCTTGTACAGCGCCTACAAGTGGTACAGAATGCTGCAGCCAGGGGGATTCTTCAACCAAAACCAAGGTCTTCGATGCCCTCCCTCCTGAAATCACTTCACTGGCTGAGACTGAAGGAGAGGATTAAATTCAAAGCTCTTGTTGCCTTCTTTAAAGCTTTTTATGGGATAGGAGCCGGCTACCTTACCAAACGAGTCAAGTGTTATATCCTAGACCGATCCCTAAGATCCTCCTCCTCCAACTGTTCTTGTACTCCTAAAGTACGTCTAGCCCAGATGGGCGGTAGGTTCTTTGGGTTCTTAGGGGCCGGAACAGGCTCCCAGTCTCCCTACATTCTATCTTAGATGTCTCAGTCTTTAACACTTGAAAACGTGACTTTTTAAAATCTAGTAGCGCTCCACAGCTTTCCCAACCGTTTCCGGCAGTGCCAGGACACTCATTTGAGTAGCCGTTTTGCGCTTCAACAAATATTTTTCATTCATACAGAATAATCTCCTAGTGTGTGCCTATATCATTTTTTGACATCCTGCACAGGTCGTAAATTAAGCATCACACATCCCTTTAGCCCACATCCCGGAGGCCAGGCGGCGATAGCTATGAAGCGCTAAAGACGAAAAATCAAAAAAAGGAAAAGGAAGCAGTGATATCCACTCGGCAGGATCTAGGATCTGCTTTTCTGTATCTCCCCATTCCCTAGTCCCAACAAATGACCTGTCCCATAGCTCAGCTGGTAGTTACGGGTAATCACTGCCAGTGTACTTCGATGGCCCTTCCATTTAGCCAGCCACACTTGCACTCACTCATCTTTTCACCTGCACATCTACCCATCCATCCTTTCACTCACACCCACCCTTTCACATTAATTATGAGCCTTTGTCTATCGAGCTGCAGACAGAAGAGGCCCATCAAGAGCTCCATCTCTACAGTAGCGGCTAAAGTGGGGCATTCACGAAGCCACTGTTCAAACCTATCCTTCCATCTCCAAACCTATCGATTAAACTAAACCATCCTGCCTTCCTTTCACTCATCCATCCTTTTGCTCATCCATCCATCCTTTCACCCCACACATCCTCCTTTTCGCTCCTATTAATCCACCCTTTCACTCATCCCTCCATCCATCCTTTCACTCATCCATCCATCCTCCTTTTCACTCGTATATCCTTCCACCCTTTCACTTCCTCCATTTGTTTTCTCTCATCCATCCACCCTTTCGCCTCATCCATCTTCTGTATCGCTCATATATCCATCCACCCTTTCATTAATCCCTCCATCCACCTTTACACTCAACTATCCACCCATCCATCAACCCTTCCACCCAGCCAGCCACCTACCCACCCACTAATTCATCCACCCATCCACCCACCCATCCATTCATTCATCTACTCTCTCACCCATTAATCCAAACCTTTCATTCAGCCATCCACTTTCACCCCATCCATCCCTTCATTCACCCTTGCACTTATCCATCCATTCTTTCACGCATCCATCCTTACATCCATCATTTCACTCATTCATCCATGCATCTATCCATCCACCCATTCATCCATGCACCTATCCATCCACTCTTTCACTCATTAATTTATGCATCTATCATCCACTCTTTCACTTATTCATCCATGCATCTATACATCCACCCTCTCACGGATTCATCCATGCATCTATCCATCCACCCTTTCACTCATTCATCTATGCATCTATTCATCCACCCTATCACTCTCTCACCCAGTTACCCACCCCTTTTAAATCCATTATGGGCTTTTGTGTGCGGACCTGCAGACTGAAGAGGCCCATGAAGAACTCCACAGCTGCTGTAGTTGCTACGGAAGGGTGTTCAAAATGCCCCTGGTGCATGCACAAAGTGAGATGAGGGCCTAGTGCAAGGATAGAAATGGGGGTGGCCTTAGGCCTGCATGAAAGCCTCATGGAGAAATGTATGAGCTTTAATGTAAGCCCTGGATGACGTAAGATATGAGAGGCCATGGGGAGCGGGTAAGGGCTGGCAGAGAGGGCGGTGGGGTGGGATTAGCAGGTTTAGGCACCGGGTGAAACATAAGGTGTACAGGAAAAGCAAAGTAGGAGGTGTAAAGGAAAAGCAAATTGAAAAGAAGGGGGTGCACGAGCTGCATGGGAAGGGAAAGCAAAGTGAGTTGAAGATGAACAGGGATCTTGGCGCTGTATGAGGCCCAAGAGTGGAGTAGAGATTAAAAGGCAGGGGTCATAAAGTTCAGGTCAGGTCAGAGCAAGGGGCCAAGAGGCAGATAAAGCAGTCTCTTACACGTCAGTGCTGTGAGTGTTCTGGAGCTGCAGAAGCATGATGTTTGTCTCATGCTGAAAGAAAATAAAAGCAACAGGGGCGGGCCAGGGAGCCACACGAGCCTTTGGAGCTGGCTGCAACTTGAGTTCTGCTTTGTCATGTTGTTCTTCTGTGCTGGGGAAATTAAAGTGCAGTTCCCAGCTTTTGCATTGACCCTTACACTGCCATTAAACTGCTCAGAGCTACTTATTAACATGGCTGTGACCAACAGGGTTGAACAGCATTTTATCGGATTACAGATAAGACTGTCTACTTGTCCTTTGGACAAAATACAAATTAAAACCTCTTGCCCTCCTTAGAAATCTAGATGTCTCGTGCGTCGGGAGATAGGAATTCCCCACCCCTGCCTTCTCCAACCAACTAGCCTCAACGTGTAGGTGTCCCTTAAGAGCCAAACTCGGTGTGCCGTCTTCTAAATAGGGAAGCACTTTGAACAAGTATATGACTCAAATGTGTGTGTGTGCCTATATCATAAGATCAATTCTACCTTGCAGATAACTTTTTATAATAAAATAGCTTATCCTTAGTTTTTCAAATGGATCCTCTCTCATTAATGTTGCCTCACATTTATTTCGAGCAGGGGTTGTATCCGTTTCTATAGGGATAGGCCATGATGTAAAAACAGGAAAATCACATTGGGCTGTGCGTCATATTATGTGCAGTTCCTCTTACATATTTAATCCATTAAGGGATTTTGAATTGAGGCTTTTTACAGTCATCGTAGGGCTTTCACCCTGTGACATAAGACGACATTTGTGTTACATCCTTCTGATGGCTTTCGGCACAGTGCAGGACCACTGGGTAAGCCAAATCCTTATTTTTTATGGCACACATGTGTTGCAAAATGTGTTTATGCACCTGTAACACTGTACTGCCAATACAGCTCATATTACAGCTACATGTTAGAACATATATAGCAAAATCATTTTTGCAGTTATAATTTCCTTTGATCGGTATTGTGGCACGAATAAACAGAGAATATTAATCCTTAGCATTAATTCCTATTTTGCAAGCTTTGCATCTAGGACATCTGTGAAAACTGTTTGTGCCTCTTAGCTGACTTTCGGATCTTTTGTTTCTGGACGAGATCTTACAAGGTTCTCTCTCATGGTGCTGGTCCTACGCTATGTTATACAGGGTTTAACTGATACCTTTGTGCTTATGATGGGATCAGCACAAACTATATGCCAATTCTTTCTAACTGCCTTTTCAAGCTGTTTATGTAGATTACTATATCCAGTAATTAACCCTGCTGTGTTGTCGATCTTCACTTTTTTGCTTGTGCCAAACAAAATATGTTCCCTTGGTATTTTTGCTGATATTTTTCATTGTTGTGTGGATGGTCTGTGTGTGTACCCTCTTTCTGTAAATCTTTTGATCATCTCTTGTTGACTGGATTGAATGTGTTGCAGTAAACTGCAGTTCCTCTTGGTGGGCAATAACTTGCCATAAGTAATACTCGCTATTGCATGCCTGGGATGAAAACTAGACGCCTTTAAGATTGAATTGTCAGCCGTGATTTTCCTATAAAGATTAGTTCATCATGAACATCGCGTGACATTGTGAATATTGGTGAAAAGTATCTATATATACACCCTCACTGGGAACAGTCTCATATACCTACTCACATATCCACTCAGACACCCATCAACATACCCACTCCCACACTTATGCATCGTCACATACCCCCTCAGATACTCATGCACCCACTCAATATACCCATTCAGGTACGCATACACCCACTTACAGACTCACTCAGAGAGCGACGCACCCTATGTACTGACCTATGCACGTACAAACCCACTCAGACTCATGTGCACAGTTTCATTCCCACTTAGAGACGCTTACACTCATTCACAGACCTACCTGGGTAGTCATGTACCCACCCACATACCCCCTCAGATACTCATGCACCCACTTACAGACTCACTCGGAGAGTAACGCACACACTTGTGGAGAGGGTGTGGCCTAACGGCTAGGGTGGTCAACTTCAAATCTGGGGAACCAGGTTCGTGTCTCAGCAACGATGCTCAACATCCAGTGATCTGGGAAAATCACGTAATGTCCTTATGTAACACAAACAGTGCTCATGTAAAGCCCTCTGATACCAGATACCGTCGGGTCAAGTTTGCACTACATATAACTCGGGAGGGGGGGGGGGGGGGAGGGGGGGGGGGGGGGGGGGGGGAGGGGGGGGGGGGGGGAAGTTGCAGACCCTTTCAGACTCACGCACCCATTTACAGACAAACTCATTTGCACATATGTACTCACAGACCTACTGTTACATACCCACTCAGAAACCTTCAGATGTGCATGCACCCACTCAGACTTACACATCCACTCACAGACGCCCAGACACTGGTCCTCCCAGTCACAGACCTGTCCAGCCAGTCATGAATGTAGACGCTCACTCGACCACTCAGAGACTTAAGCTCTCACTCACAGACCCATTGAGACTTGTACACCCACTCACAGATACACTCACTCATACAGACACACACACACACCCATACCATCACTCAAACACCCATTCGCAGACCCAGAGACTTCTGCACCCAGTCACCGAGAAACTCATGCACCCACTCCAAGTTGCACTCAGAGACCCACAAACCCATTCACAGAACCACTCTGACACTCGCGCTTCCAGTCATAGACCCATTGAGCCTTAGGTACTCAGTCACGGACCCACTCACTCACCCACTGAGACAAGCACGTAGACACTTATGTATCCACTCACTGATCCAGTCAGTCATATACTTACTTTCAAATGCACATGGGCACTCATGCACCTACCCACAGATCGACTGAGACACTCATGGAATCATATCACAGATCCATTGACACACTGATGCATCCAGTGATAGATGCACCAAGTGAGCCACGCAGTTTGTTACAGAACCATTGATAGACTGATGCATAATCTCACAGGTCCTCTGAAATACTAAAAATACTTATGCAGTGATTGAGAGACTATGCATGCAGTTGTAGATACCACTGTAGCGATATTTAGGGAGTTATACATGCTATTAAAGATCTTTTAGATAGTAAAGTGTTTAGTGTGTTGATTATAATCTATTTTGCAGGTGTAAGTTTTGTATGTGGTGGTGGCTATTGAATGTCTGCTCTTGTTTTGTCATTTCGCACCTTTAATCAGGGCGATCACTGCTACTAATATCGCTGCACATGGCAGCATCGGGAAAATGGAAAAATGGTTTAAAAGATTGTTTTCATACAAACTCACTAAAAAATTTGACTTAAAACAGTGCAGTAATAAATCCCTAGTGTCTGAAATACTACAAAAATGTGTGCATATATGGGTTTCACACTTTCCAAAAAAGGTGTGATCGTTGCTGTTACTGAAGTCATTGCGATCATCAGTGTCCTCATGAAGAAGGAAAGTAGGGTTCAAACACTTAATAAAAACTTACTGGAAAATATGTGGAAAAGATGTTTTTAAGCAGTGATTAAGTTAATAATGTGTGTATTGTAATACTTAGAATGATTTTTTTAAGATAACATTTTTGAATGTGGTGGTAGTTGTTGAATTCAACAACAAAAATATTTAACAGAAAATGAAAAACACTTTTGGGCTCTTGGGTGATCAAGTTATAAAATAGAATTTTAAAAAACCTTAGAAATTCACTGAAATAAACAATGGTTGCACAGAGTATTTCCGCAAGCATATTTTTGGGTACAGTGAAAGGCTGCGTTCCTCTGAATGACATAGTGATAGGCTGTGGTGTCATCAGGGGGCCCTGATCAGGAAATGTTCTAGATTGGGGTCACACGGGGGAATCAATAGTGTAGTCATCCCAGGGAAAGTCAGTGGGCATGACGGCTGACTACAAGGGCAGTTAGCTCCTACATACTATGTGGATCTGAGTAGGAAAGAGGGGACCTCTCTGTTGGAGGCAGTGAGGGCGTAGGGCAAGGACAATGTGGAGTGGATGATGGTGGTAAATGTAGAGGTGGGCTGAGTGGCAGAGAAAGAGTACTGGTTGCTCTGTCCTTGTATTTCTTTGTTCCCAGCTTGATGGAGGGAAACCTGGAAGAACTTTCCCCCTCAAATGAGTTTCCCACTTTTGAGGAAGAAATTCCAAAGGCTCAGTGATTTTGCCGTACCCAGGTGAATGAGCAGGCACTCTTGCGTGTGTTCATTTCACTGGAGCCTCTCCAGGATGGGGGCCTCGACATACTCATCTTCTGGCATTGGCTTTGTAGTTGACTTTGATTTAATATTTAGAGTCAAGAAGGGTTTCTCCATCGATGGGATCTTAAGCACTGGAGCCTTTGGTGCTGGCTTTGCTCAGTGCTCTTGGAACAACTTAGGAGAGAGAGCTTATGAGTGTTGATGCCCTTTCTGGAGGCTTGTTACTGGTGCTGTCCGATGCACAAAGGGGCAGGGAACCCTTGACTTGCTTTTTTTCATGTCTATGTTCGGGCTATACATCTGATTCTCTCTGGAGAGGTACTCTACTTCGCCCTCTTCTGGGGCCCTGGCTTAGTGATGTGGGCTTTGGGGGGGGCGAAGGCATACACGGTCTTTATGAGAGGGTTGGTTTTTTGCACCAGTTCGACATCCTCCATATCATGTTCATCAGACTCACATCAGTGGTGAGGTACAACGGATGGGATCCATCTTATTGGTCCGAGGACAGGCAAAAATTGCACGCCTCGTGATGATCTGCCCAGGGATATTTCAAATATCAGAGAAAGTAGTTCTGATAGTGTGTCCATTCCTTCGTCCACACAACATTCGGTGAGGAAGGACTAAACACGGTCCTGCACACACCAGGGAGATGAAGTTACTGGAACTAATTGCACATCGGTGAAATGAAGGTAATGGAACTCTGTTGAATTTGATGCGATCGAAAGGTAATCAAATGGGGCCAACAAAAACACATGTCCATGACTCAACAAACACTGAGCCCTCTCATTTCAGGTACTAACACAGTGGCGGGACCCCCCCCACCAAAAAAACACCTGCCAAATGTTCAGTCCCCAAAAACTAGATGGCAGAGGTATGCTAAGCATGTACACCTACCGCCACACATTCTACGGATATATATATAAACACACACACAGTAATAGTCACAGAGTAAAGAATTGGAAAATGTATTTAAAATGTACAAAAACATACTATTCTCATAGAATATGGTGTTCAGCTGCTTGCGGAGATCAAAAGTAGAGGGAAGGACAGAGGCATTAAGGGGCAGATGTTCTAAGCTTTTTTGTAGTTGTAAACCCTGAGATACAAAAAAAAAATCACAAGGCTTGTGACTGCAGCAAAAGGGTCATTTCTAATGTACAAAGCACATTTTGAGTTGTGCAAGATTTTCAGATTCGTAAAATGCATTCTGCAACCCATAGCAAATCGCAATTCTGAAAGGGCGTAAAAGGGCCATTTCTTCAAATTGTTATTCAGTATTGAATGTATCTATACCTTGAAACTATCAATTCAGTCACAAATTACAGACCAGTAACCACTGCCTTAAACAAGGTGGTAACTGATTCACAAAAGGGGAAGAAGACTCGCTGGAACCACTGCCATTGGAATTTGGTGGTAGACTTGGCGAAGTAAGCAGGGTCTGCTCCCTCTGAAGTTTTCCAAACCAGTTTTTAGCAGCACCGGTTTATTTAAGGAACATGGTCTGCTTTCGTTTTATAATGCAATTTTCGGGATGGTGGTCTGCTGACTCTTTAAGGCCATCATCCTGCGATTGGAGCCAAATACGGGGGATTTACGGATTGCAAATTGCCAAATGAATATTTATGAGGCAGGTTGTTTGGCTGCCTCTTGTGATGTGTTCATTTGTATACAGACCTACTACTGCATAGGTCGGTTCACAAAATACGATTCCATTCCCAAAAATGTGTTGCACAAATTTGAACCACTTTTTGCGAACTGAATAATAGTGCATCTGGCCCTCCATCCTCAGATACTGCTCTGGAGCACACAGCTGATTCTATACAACAGTGGCCATATGGCGGCTGACTGCAAGGGCAGTTAGCTCCTACATACTATGTGGATCTGAGTAGGAAAGAGGGGACCTCTCTGTTGGAGGCAGTGAGGGCGTTGTGCAAGGACGTGCTGAATAATAGTGCATCTGGCCCTCCATCCTCAGATACTGCTCTGAAGCACACGGCTGATTCTATACAACAGTGGCCATATGGTTTCCAGTTTGAGCCAAGCTACCAAGAAGATAATAGAAAAATAACACTGGAGTTCAAGGCTATTACTCTAAGGAGCAAAAAAGGAAGCAGCTTCCTGTCACAAATTTAAGTCTAAAAATACTTTTTGATCAAACCTTTAAAAAAAATGCAATTTAGCCTTAATAGTCAACCCAACACTGACTAGGACACAGCAAAAGATACTTGGAGGTCAATGAAATCCCCCAAATTATGCTATGGCAGATTGGTAGAAAGTCCTTTAGGCAGTATTGTGGTCCAACATATATGTGCCATGAAGGCTCTGAAGCTCTGTTTGCTTAGTCTCTTGAGTAATTGCTTTCATCCATTTGCCATTCTGTACTCAAGCTGCTGAGGCCTATTTCAGATCCATAAAACGGATGTCCATGATGAGGAGGATACCCTTTGGCAGCGGGCGAGGGGCAGGCGACAGCACGGTGAAGACTTGTCGCTCAAGGTCCACGCTAGACACCACAATAAAACCAGCCACACTAGTCTCGGCTATGTTCTCATCTGTACTATCAGCAGTACTGACACTCAGTAAATGGTGCACCATGTCTCGACCTGGGGTGACAGGAACCAGTTTCAGTTGATTATCCTCCTGCGACATGCCCAGCGGAAGGCACGAGTCTGGGATGGTAGGAGCTCCCACCTTATATATCTTGACATCTGAAAAGCGTACATCATAAGCATGGGGATAGAAGCTGCCACGATACCCATAGAAATATTCACGGATGCGCTCATCCCTGCACTCCCGACGGAAGTCTTTGGAACGTTCCACCACTCCACCTGATTTAGGGAGGAGCACAGTTCGCACAAAGTGGGGCAGGTCCCTCTTGAGCTCATTGTAGATGCGTTCCTGATCCAGTACTACAACAACATCCACCTCAAAGGCAGAAGCAGCATGTACCAGGGCATGATATCCAGAGCCCTTCACCCACCCACAGGTGTTCATAATACAGCCGCTAATGGAGGCCCGACGATTCACCTCGCAGCGTTGATTGAAGACTTCTGCCAGCCGCGACGTGAGCTAGGGAGCAAGAACATAAAAAGAAGTTTGAGTTATACAGATACAGGAAAAACAGGTGAAATCAATAAGATAAACTGTGCAAAGGAGAGAAACAGAGTAAGAAAGAACCATAAATGGAGATGGCAACAAAAATGGAGAAAACCTGAACTGCGAAAGACAAATAGTAATATAATGACAGTCAAAGACGGGAAAAACCAGAAGACCAATCGAAAATATGATTAAGAAAATCTAAGAAGGTAAGGAATGAGGAAAACAGGAATATAGTAGATAAAGAGAAATGGGAGAAATTGAGAAAGCTGTACATAGTGATAAAGAGCAAGAGAAGTGAGAAAGTTGGGAAAAGCTAGCAGGGGGAGCATGATGGTGAAATATAATGAAGTTTAGGACTAGATACAGATGTGCCATCACTGGCAAGCACCACAAACTTGAAGGTCAGAGGATATTATCCCAACAGGGTCAACTCTGTCTTTCATCCTTCTGCACTCAAATAATTGAGTGCAGAATATGAAATAACATTGTGTGCTATGGAGTAAAACATTTTGATGCATAAATGATGCATATTGATATGGGTTTTTTCCGACAGCTTTTTTCTTCCTGTTGTCCATGTATCCTAGGAGGATCTGGTCTTCAGTCCCCAAGTCCGAGCAGTCTGCATACCACAACCCTCCCCACTAATCCAGCCAAATGAAGCTCACTTCGGCCCAGTCTATGCGAATCTTGCTCAGAACCAGAAGAATCAAGGGTATGAAAGGAAACAGCTAGTGATGATAAATGTTCCACCTCAACCAAAACATGTCCCTCAGGGCTCCTTGCAACGGATTTTGGAAGGACCGTTCAACAATGTGTGTTGCTGTGTATGCCAAAAAAAGTCCACCAGAGCATGCCCCACTGGTCAAAGATGATCTGAACTAACTCTGAGTGGAGAAACAACTGGTTATCAGCAAGATGACAACTGTGGCACCAGGTCTGGTATACAGAAAGCGTGCCAGATGTTTGCAACCAGCCTCTCTGCACTGGTGCGCACAAAACCACAGTTGTGGGCTTCTTGACAGAGAGCCTGTGACACTACTCCTCCCTGTTTGTTGATATACCACATCGCAATCATATTGTCTGTTTAGATCAGGACTGAATGACCATGAAGGGAGGGAAAGAAGGCCTTGTGGACAATCGGATTGCACGCAGGTGTGCAGGAACTGCTGTATGGAGCCCACACTCCTCAGATCTCCACATGAGAACCACACCCTAGGGTGGAGGCATCAGTACCCATTGTGGCAACAACTAGAAGGAGCTAGAAGGACATCCCTGCCAGCAGGTGCTCCTCTGTACGCCACCAGGCTAGATATGCTGCATTGTTAAAGGAGACACCACTGGAGAGCTTTAATGCTCAAGCGTGCATGCAAGAACAGGAGTCTTCAAGAAGCCAGCGACGTACGGCCTCAGGACCCGAAATTGAGCCATTCCCTGATATAATTGAATTAAGGTTTGAATGTCTCAAATCCATTCTGTAAGTGGAGGGCTCAAAGGGATGCTTTATCCAGTAGAGCCCCCTATAAACAGGAGGTATAGAAAGGGCTCCAAGTGAGATTTGGTATATCTATTCAAATACCGATTGAACAGCACGGCTACAGTTGAGGGAGTGCACAGTTGCCATGCTTGTTTTGATCCACTCTAGCACAGAATAAGCCTTTTCCCCACATATGTCGGAGCCACCAAACATCAACTCCTCCCATTCTGATTTCTATAGCCAGAGTTAAAAGAATTGTCCAAGCAAGATGTTGCCCACTATGGTAAGTGCTGCTAAACTACTAGACAGTGCCAGGTCCTGGGAGACACAGCACCAGGATCGGTTGAAGTGCGAGAGCCTGCTGTCTGCATTGGCACATAGGGCTTCTCCCTGCCAGGGGCTGTGGTGCGGGGGCGCCCTGCTGACGTGCACAGACTGTGTGTGGCTGCCGCAGTACTCTGCTCTCAAGGACGTAGGGTGGCGGAGCCAATCGGCTCCGCAGTGAGCCCAGGTAGGAACCTTTGGGGACGGCGCGATGTGTGCTGAGCGGAGCCAGAATATGAATGTCTGTGAGACCCCACGGGGTGAAACATCGGAGGGAACAGCATTAACTGAGACACCTGTGGACAGTGTAGCAACTGGGCCCCGAGTAGATTCTGCAAGAAGACTGCCAGCGATAGGGGTGTGGCATCTGAATTTTACTGCGGGCCATAGTGGTCAGAAGTGCTTAATATCGTGCATGGGATCCAGCATAGGCTCTGCCGAGAGTATTACAGTGGTACCTTTTGAAGTCAGAAGAGATCCTCCCCAGGACTGAGTACGTGGAGATGCCTGCTGCGACGGAGTGGGCGAAGGGGCCTCAAAGAAAGTCGCAGTGACTGATATATGGAGGACACTACTGGTTGCAGTCCTAAGAGGTGAGCCAGGGACCAGCCTATGACGGCCCCTTGATTAACACACTAAAACAACTAACGTTGAGTGGTGCCGAAAGGGGAGCACAAAACTAACGGACAATGAGCAGTGAAGGGTCACGCACGAATCAACAAGGTAAATTGGATAAGTATGCGTACAACAAAGACTTTCCCCCACTGACGGACCGCAAAGGACCCACAGACAAAGCCACGGATGATGCCCTATCACCCAAAGTGACACTAGAAGATATTATGGCTGCCTTCAGCAATGTACAGTCAACGGTAGGGTCTTTCTCAGCAGACGTGGTCTTTCTCAGCAGACGTGTCCTTTCTCAGGGCGGACTGATAAAAACTAGGTTGCAACCCATAGGTCTGTCCACCTTCTTCTTGGTGGAGCGTGCACATAGGGTACCCGGGGGCAGGCCTAAGTCTGGGGCCCCCCCTCGACCAGTTCTAGCAGGCATATTTAACTTTCGTGACAGGGACGCAATTTTACAAATGGCAAGAGTAGCACCACCAATGAGGGTGCAGAATTCTGTAGTGTCCTTCTTCCCAGATTACACAACAGCGGTGGCAGCTGGTCGCAGAAGCTACCATGAGGTCAAGAAGAAACTAAGAGCCTGTGAACTGCCGTACTCAATGCTATTCCAAGCGAAACTCTGTATAATTGCGGATGAAAAGACGTGGTTTTTTTTAGACGACGGAGCAAGCGCACGACTGGCTTGAGGGATGGCGTCGGGTGGAACCCACAGGGCGGAGAGATAGAAGACGCCAACGTCCCGGGAGTTAAGCCAATCTGGAAGACCAGGAGCAACGGGTGGAAGAAGACGGACAGCCGCAAGAAGAGGAAGCAGAGTGAATGCAAAAGTGACAGTTCTGACCCGCTGTTAGACACTGTGTATAACCGCCCACCTGAACTCGCATCGGCTAATGGCTGGAAATGGATATGTCCGCAATTATGGACTTTGGGGCAGGGGATGAGCGTGGTCTTCCTCGGACTTCCCGCTCCCATACACGCAAATAATGTTTTCAGGGTTGAGTGTTAAGCACTCTGCTGAGTTGGGGTGGCGGGCAGTTCTGAGTCCACAAGGCAGGGAGGGGGGGTAGAAGGGATGGAAAGGTTGTAATGTTCTTTTCCGCGATTTAAAAAAAATGTTTGGATATGGTACACGGTTGGGCAGTACAGGCACACACTATGGCACACACGATTTACGCCTACGAATCCGTAATCCGCTTTTTGAGCCTTACTGAATATGGCACTGAACAATACCACAACTAATATAGTGGACGAAGGCCCCCCCGGGGCTGGTACCACCCCTCTAACTGCTTACGTGGAATGTCCAGGGCTTAGGTGACAAATTAAGACGGGGCCTAGTACTACACTATATCAGGAGGGGAACACCTACAGACGTGTTACTGCAAGATACACACCTTACTGGGACTACCAGTAAAGCGATAGATAGATGGGGTTACAAGATGGTGGCACACTCCAAGTACTCTTCTGGGTCTAGAAGCGAAGGTATAATGGTTAAATAACAGTTCCCATTAATAATGCACAAAGTCAAAACTGATGGAGCTGACGGTTTGCAGCTATCGTCGCTCAGTGCGAGGGGCGACCCCTTAATATTGTATCAGTCTTTGTCCCCTGGCACTGCATGCGGTGGTGCTCCCAGATCTCAGTGAATTCCTGCTACACTTGCCGGAGGGGGAATTGCTCATCGGCGGGGGAGTGTCTCGTCTTGGGAGTTTTATGGACCCACTGGGGATTACGGATATATGGAGGCGGTACCACCCAACAGCGCGGCAAAATACGTACCACTCTGGGGTGCACAATCGTTTGACAAGAATAGATTATTTCTTGGGGTCGACGGCATCCTTAATAAGATAGATAGTGTAGAAATTAGACCTAGAGGAATCTGACATATACTCATCACCACCAGACACGACGACGCATCTATCTGATATATCCCGGATATTTACAGGTTCCCCAGATTAGGAGGGCAATCACTAAGACGTCAGACCACTATTTTCAAGAAAACGCAACATCAGTTGACTCTCCGACCATCTTATGGGAGGCATATAAAACGGTACTCAGGGGCCAAGCTATAGCATCATCACATCGCATAAGAGGGAGAAGCAGTTAGAGTTACACGTCTTAGAGCTAGAACTACACACTGTGGAAAGCCCCCTCCCTATCAGACTTTCTTGATCTGATATATGACCTCTCAAACTCTCACGCTAAGCTGCTGGTCCTGGGGGACTTCAATCTTTGGCAGGGTGGACCTCTGGATGGGGCGTTTACGACACTCTGTCAAGCTTTTGGTGACATTCAGCTGCAGCAACTGGTAGGTTCTGCGACTCACAGAGGAGGGCATATCTTGGACCTGATTTTCGCTGACGCTCAAACAGTAGCGGTCAACGATATTTTAAGCCAATGCTGGACGGACCACGCATTGGTGACCTTCTCCCTTGGTATAGGGGTCTACCCCGGGGAAGCCTCTGTGGTAGGAGGTTCAAAACTGGGTAGACCTTGGTCTCGTCTCTCTAAGTCATCCTCACCACCTGCATTACTACCAGCCAACTTTTGTCTGGGCAATTCGGTGGAGGAAAGCTATCTTTCCTTATGCCAGTCTATCACTGACTCGTTGGATAAGCTGGTGCCTCTTCGTAGGTCTCGAGGGAGAGTGAACCGTGCCTCCCCCTGGTATACGGAAGAGTTACGACTGCTTAAACTGAGCTGCAAACGTGCTGAGCGGGCGTGGAGGAAGCAGTATTTGCCATCGGCAAAGGCCTCGTTTAGGCTTGCACTGCAGGGCTATAAGGCGCAGATCAAGTTGGCAAAGGCGGCCTTTTTGGAATCCACCTTGAATAAGGCGCCTAATAAATCTCAAGCCCTGTTCAAAATTGTCAGGGACTTGTCTCATCCAGCCTGTGTGGCCAACACGGTCGTGGCATCGCAGGCCCTGTGCGATGCACTGGCGGGTGCTTTTGAGGAGAAGACTGCTAAGATCCTAGAGGGCTTAAAAAACCCTCTGCCTGCAGCCCCCGGTCTGGGAGCTCCGGTTAGCCCGCTCAGTCGACCCCGGTCAGCCGGCCTCCAGTCTTTGGAGTCGGCCTGGGTTCCTGACTGCTGGAGTTTCTCCACTGCTTAAGAAGCCAACGTTAGACCCTGCCTGTCTTTCCAACTACAGGCCAATCTCCCTGCTTCCATTTCCTATTAAGATCATGGAAAAATGGGTGACCCGCTCGCTCTCAGGCTTTCTAGAGAACATCGGTTGGTTTGACGAGGCACAGTTCGGCTTCTGCCCCGGGCACGGGACGGAGTCAACACTGGTTACCGTATTGGACAACCTTCGGACGCGTGTCGACAGTGGTCAGGCAGCCTTTTTAGTGCTGCTCGACATGTCGGCCGCGTTCGATACGGTTTGCCATCAAACCCTCATCAGAAGACTTGAGGAGTGCGGGGTCACAGGGAGTGCAAGAGATTGGTTGGCTTCTTATCTGGGTAGCCGGCAACAGCTGGTTTCGCTTCCTCCATTTCGCTCTGAGTCAAGGAAAGTGGGACAGGGGGTCCCTCAGGGCTCGGCCATCAGCCCTATACTTTTCAATCTGTATCTTCGCCCCCTGGTCCAGCTTATAAAATCTTTTGGTGTCTCGGCTTTTAATTACGCCGATTGTAGGAGAGTAGGGTCTGCAATCCTATGATCACCCAGATTTTTTGCTTTTGTTTCACTGGTTTACGACTTTCTCTGGCTGTGGGCCTGCCAATCAGACCCACAGCCTGGCTGTTCTCTCTCTAAATTACCACATGTACCCTAGGTGCATTTACCAATTGGTACTGGGCCACCTTATCAGACCCTGTAACTCAGGGCATAGGTGTACCTAGGGCCTACCAGGGGCTGAAGCATGCATTATGCCACCCCTGGCTGGCCTCCTAAATTTGACACAACTGGCTGCATGACAGCTGGGGCAAAGTCGTGTAATCACCCTTTGCTGTAGATATAGTATAACTATATCTAACCCTAAAAATGGACACACAGATTCCTATCAGTCACTCCTATGGCAGGCCTTGACAATCCTGAAGGCAGAGTGCTTGGAATCGTGTGAGATGGTGCTCTGGCATGAGCTGAGCCTGTCTGCAGCTTGCGGAACCAAGTCCTAATAGCTGTTCCATGATATCGCATACCATATACTCTTAAGTGCATTATAATCCTCGCGGTTAAATGCTATCTTTGGTATTGCTTTATCAAAACATGTCAAGTAAGGTGTCATACGAATTGGAATACTAACCCCTGGCCAATTCTGGCGACGGGGTTAGCATTCCACCCTTCTAGAGGGACACGACATGTATGCAACTGTGAACCCCGGTTAAAGTTAAACGGAGCCTCAGCTCCACAAAATGGATGCTGCCACCACAGACACGAGTCTGACCCCCTGCAGCTGGGAGTCCTTCCAGCGAGGGGACCCTGGACAAAGGGTTTCCTGTCGAGGGCGGTGCTAGCACCGTCCCAGACAGGGTTTTGTGTATCCTGGGTAGGCAGGGCTTTACAGGAAGGTGACTGCTGAGTGGCACCCCGGTGCTCACTACGCATAGGCCGGTCAGAACCAGTTCCAGGGGCACACCAGACCCTGGCCTGGGGGAAGTCCGGCATGGGAGAGGGGTGTAACCACCCCCCTCCTAGTCCCACCCATAGGCAGGACCTAGTCACCGGGTCAGCCCCTTTTCTTAGTATAAAGATAGGAGCGGGCCCCCTGTTCAAATTAGATCATCTTTGGAATCAAGACACGACTTTCTGCGAAAGGACATCAAGATTTCTTCTTCAAGATTCTCCCTTGTGGCTAAGGAGTAGTCACCCTGCATCAAGCGGGCACCATCCTAAGAACACTGCGGTCTGCTGCAAGTTTTTCCTCCGGAATCCGACTGCCCAGCTCGACGAGACCCGGCTTCCCTGGCACCTCTGACCTCTACTCACCTCTACAGCCAAGCTGAGAACCGTGAGTGCGACGAGACCTCGAGGGACCGACGATCGCCAAGACTGCACGACTTCTTTGCAACAAGCCCACCGTGTGCTCCACTGGTGAGTGCTTTGGGGTCCGAGAAGCCCCAACCCTGAGCAGCTCCAGCACCGAAGATCAGCCCTCCAGCATCTCCACGATCTGCGTGGGGCCCTTCTGCTTTTGCCTGCTCACCGCGCTGTGTGGCTACTAGCCGGCTGGCTTGTGGCCTTCTTCACGACGCCCGACGACATCACTGCTGCTGGTCTGGTTGCTCCAGACTGGCCCTTGCTTCCTTCTTCAAGAGAGGCACCCCGGACCCTCCTGGTCCCCTCCAGACGCCATTTTGGGTCCACCGCGTGGGCTTGAATTTGCCAAGGCTTTGTTGCCCAATCCTGGGTCCAGCGACGCCGACAGCTTCCTCCATCGTGGGACAGCTCGCTCCTCCATCCTGGTCGCCGACAACGCCTCCTGGTCCGTGAGATCTGCGAGCACAGCGTCACCCACTCACCTAGTCGAGGTGACTACCATCCGGTGCCCACCTGGTGCCACCTGACTACTGGCTAGTAGTCACGAACTTGGTCCCCTCTGCTTTCAGGTGTCATCTATCTTCAAGATCCAGGCTTGGATCACTTCGAACTCTCTTCACTGGTCGCCTGCCAGCATCTTTCTTCCAGGCTCCTGGTCCGTCTACGAGGATTCCCGATGTCTTTTGAGACCTATGCAGCTGCAGCCCCTGGGCTAGGTAACTTCGGCATTTCAGTGCCCCAGCATAGCCTCACTATCCAAGGGTCAGAATCCACTTTCGTTTTCCTCCTACCAGGTCGGGTTCGCCCGAGAACACTAACTCTGTGAAATCTAGCTACCATAGACTTTGTCCCGTGTGAGAGTGCACACTCTGCACCCGAGTCCCCTAGGCCTCCTAGAAGTAATCTGAAGATTCTATAGTCAAGACCTAGCGATTCCAAAGCCTATTAGTACTGTACTTACCTGCTAGTAATTTCGCATTCCACTTTCAGAGTATATGGTTTTCCGTGCCCCTAGGGCATTTGTATATACTGTGCTAACTTAAGTATTTTCGTAAGAGTTTTGTTTTGTGCTTAGTACCCTGTCCTCATAAAGAGTACAGGGCTGTTGTGATTTTAATAAATACACTGTTTATTTTCATAACACTTGTGTGGTGTCCTTTCACTTGGTATTCAAGGGGTATATGTGTGGTATAACAGCTGGCTTAACACGCCCTCTCGAGTCTTTAGCCTTAGACTGCTCGTATCCACGCTACTAGGATAGCTGGTCTATAAGGTTGACTTACAACCAATCATCAATAAGGGTTGCTGGACTGATACATAGTGTTCACTAGAATAGTGAGCACTGCATATCAGGCCACCTTCTCACATTGGGGAGCAGCGGTTGGGATTTGAGCTTGCTGTTTTACCACACGTATCCTAAGAATATCTTGTTGAAAGATCACATAAGTACTTCAGGTACATATAACTTAGCTTAGAATACTCTGAGTTCTACTGAACCAGCTGTTGCAGTTCCTCAAGGCTTAGCACACCTTGGCTGCAACTCTTAGCAAGGGATCAGTAGGCAAACACATAGTGTAGGTAGGTGCATCACTTACACCACACTAGAAGCATGTCTAACCACGGAGAGTCTACTGAGACCCCTCAGGTGGTTGAGGACCCTCCACAGGCCTCTTCTAGATATGCAGCCCTTAGCTTCCAGGAGATGAGACAAGTGTGTACCTCCAGGAAGCTAAAACAGGGGTCTAACCCCACAATCCCATTTCTGATTGGTCTCTTAGAGACTTATGATGCTAGAAAGGCTGAGAAACCTCTTAGCTCTTCTCATCCAGAAGGGGACATGCCAGCCCTAGAAGGAACCAGGGGTGACCCAGATCTCATCCATCTCTCTCTCTCAGGTGAGGAGGGTGATGATCAGGAGACATCTGGGGATGAGGCAGACAAAGGCCCAGAAGTAGTTAGTCAGCTAACTAGGGACAACTTAAGCAGGCATGAGAATGGTACTAGGAGAGCCCTGGGACCCCTCTCAGGCCAGCTTAACATTGGGAATGGACGAGTTAGGTCTCTATCAAGAGGCTCTGGCAGATCCATTCAAACCAATGGCTCTCAGAACTCTGCTGTGAGGAGGATGACTTCCCCCTCAGAGGAGAGTGTATGAAGCTAAAGAAAGGGCAGCCAATCTGAGGATTGAAAGGGAAGAACTTGCCCTGGCCAAAGAGAGGCTTGCCTTTGCTAGAGAGCAACAGTTAAGTGGGGTAGCCCCCACTGGTGGCAGCAATGTACCTAGCAATAGGGAAAGGAGTTTTGATACAAAGCACCTGAATAAGATAGTGCCCCCCTTTAAACAAGGGGATGACATCCACAAATGAATAACTGCTTTGGAGAGGGCCTGCACTGTGCAGGGTGTTCCCCAAAGTCAGCGGGCAGCTATCTTGTGGCTCTCCTTTGAAGGTAAAGGTAGAGATAAGCTCCTCACTACTAGAGTGGAGGATGCTAACAATTACCAAGTCCTGAAGAATACACTGATTGATGGGTTTGGCCTAACCACTGAGCAGTACAGGTTGCTGTTCAGGGATACCCAGAAAACTCAGTCTCAGGATTGGTCTGATTTTGTAGATTGTGCCACTAAGGCTTTGGAGGGATGGTTGCTGGGCAGTAAGGTTACTGATTATACAGGATTGTACAATTTGATCATGAGAGAACAAATTTTAAACAATTGTCAGAACCAGTTGTTGCATCAGCATCTTGTTGACTCAGATCTAACCTCTCCCCAAGAATTGGGAAAGAAGGCAGACAGATGGGTCAGAACAAGAGTTAAACAGAACCAGGGCCAGAATCAAGGTGGTCAGAAGAAAGCAGACCAGAAGGGTAAAGATTCTAAGGGGGAACAAAATGACCAGAAGTCTTCGACAGGTCCCCAACAACCCAAAGAGGGTGGGGGTCAGGCTCCCCAGAAAAAGAAGAATCAAGAAGGCCAATCTAAAAGGTGGTGCCAATACTGCAAAAGTAAAACTCACTGGTTTAGTGAGTGCACCAAGAAAGGAGGAGGGCAGACTCCTGCCACTGCAGCCCCTAAGGCACCTGTGCCCCCTAGTACAGTCAGCAGTGGTAGTGCACCTCCCAAGGGTTTAGTTGGGTTAACCTTGGGTTCTGAGGGGTATGACAACTTAGTTGGCACACTCACTCAGGCTGTCCTTGTCTGTACAGGGGATGTGGCTATATCCCCTGATATAAGTCCCAATACTTTGGGCAAATATAGACCGACACCTTTCATAAATGGAAAAATGGCTCAGGCCTATAGGGACACTTGTGCCAGTGTCACAATGGTGACACCTAACTTTGTGGACCCTGGACAGATCATGCCAGGTACAGATTTCCTGGTGACCAATGCAAGCAATGTCACTACCAGTCACAGTATGGCAATTGTAGCTTTCTCCTGGGGAGGGGTAACTGGCCAAAAGAAGGTTGTAGTTAGTTCAGACCTCCCAGTGGATTGTTTGTTGGGCAATGATTTGGAGTCATCACAATGGTCAGAAGTGGAGCAGAGGACTCACATGGAAATGTTAGGCTTGCCAGCACATGTGTTTGCTGTGACCAGGTCACAGGCCAGGAAATGCCCCACTGAACAGGTGCTGGATCCTGGAACAATGGACCAGACACCTTCCAAGAAGAAGAGCAGTAGGGTTAAGGCTGTGCCTTCCCCCTTGCCCCAGGTTGTGGATCAAGTCTCAGAGGAAGCCGACCTACAGGAATTGAGGGAAACTGAGCCCAGAGAGTTTGAACTTGATCAAGTTGAATTCCTAGGCTCAGGGGGACCCTCAAGGGAAGACCTGGGGAAGGAACAGTTAGAGTGCCCTTCCCTTGAACCCCTCAGACAGCAGGCTGCTGCTGGGAACGCCACAGGTACCCACAAGGTATACTGGGAAGATGGACTCCTGTACACTGAGGCAAGAGACCCCAAGCCTGGCATGACCATGAGGCTGGTTGTACCCTTGACTCAGAGAGGTTTCCTCCTTACCTTGGCCCATGAGATTCCCGTAGCAGGTCACTTAGGCCAGACAAAGACTTGGGACAGGCTTGTCTCACACTTTCACTGGCCTCACATGAATGAGGATACCAAGGAGTTTTGTCGCTCCTGTGTCACTTGCCGAGCCAGTGGTAAGTCAGGTGGCACAACAAAGGCCCCCCTTATACCAATGCCTGTGGTGGGGGTGCCCTTTGAAAGAGTGGGGATTGACATTGTTGGTCCAATGGAACCCCAGACAGCATCAGGGCACAAGTTTATACTGGTGGTAGTGGATCATGCCACCAGGTATCCTGAAGCTATTCCACTTAGGACCACTACAGCACCTGTAGTGGCAAGGGCCCTAGTTGGAGTGTTCTCCAGAGTGGGCTTCCCTAAGGAGGTTGTTTCTGACAGAGGTGCAAACTTCATGTCAAGCTACTTAACTGCTATGTGGAAGGAATGTGGTGTCAACTACAAGTTCACCACACCCTATCATCCACAATGCAATGGGCTTGTTGAAAGGTTCAACAGGACCCTAAAAGGGATGATTCATGGACTACCTGAAAAGCTCAGGCGTATATGGGATGTCCTGATACCCTGCCTTCTGTTTGCTTACAGAGAGGTCCCACAAATGGGGGTTGGCTACAGCCCTTTTGAACTTTTGTATGGGCATCCTGTGAGAGGCCCCCTGTGTTTGGTGAAGGAAGGATGGGAGAGACCTCTCAAAAAGCCTGCAACCAGCATAGTGGACTATGTACTTGGTCTCCGCTCCAGGATGGCTGAGTATATGGAGAAGGCATCTGAAAACCTTAAGGCCAGTCAAGAACTTCAAAAAGCTTGGCATGACCAAAAGGCTGTCCTGACTGTTTACCAGCCTGGACAGAAGGTGTGGGTGTTGGAGCCAGTGGCCCCAGCAGCTCTCAAAGACAAATGGTCTGGGCCCCACACAATTCTTGAGCAAAAGGGAGAGGTCACCTACCTGGTGGGCCTTGGAACTCCCAGGAGTCCCCACAGGGTACTCCATGTCAACAGGCTCAAAGTATATGTCGACAGGAAGGACATGAGCTTGCTCATGGCCATTGATGAGGGACAGGAGGAAGAGAGTGACCCTCTCCCAGACCTGCTCACTCAGAATCCTGATGGGTCAGTAGACGGTGTTGTCATTTGTGGCAGCCTCTCTGGGCATCAGCAGAAAGACTGTAAACAGGTTCTTCAGTCTTTCAGACATATGTTCTCTCTGACACCCAGTCAGACCAATTGGTGTACCCATGAGGTTGACACTGGTGACAGCCTGCCAGTTAAGAGTAAAATCTACAGGCAGCCTGATCATGTTAGAGACTGCATCAAAACTGAAGTGCAGAAAATGTTGGAGTTGGGAGTCATTGAACCCTCAGATAGCCCTTGGGCTAGTCCAGTAGTTCTAGTGCCAAAACCTCACACCCAGGATGGTAAGAGAGAGATGAGGTTCTGCGTAGACTACAGGGGTCTCAATGCAGTCACTAAGACTGATGCCCACCCAATACCAAGGGCAGATGAACTTATAGATAGATTGGCTTCTGCCAACTACTTAAGTACATTTGACCTGACAGCTGGGTATTGGCAAATCAGGTTAGCTGAGGATGCCAAGCCCAAGACAGCATTTTCAACCCCTGGTGGGCATTATCAATTTGTGGTAATGCCCTTTGGTCTGAAAAATGCACCTGCCACCTTCCAAAGGTTGGTGAATCATGTTCTCACTGGGCTGGATGACTTCTGTGCAGCATATCTAGATGATATTGCTGTCTTTAGCTCCACCTGGGAGGGTCACCTGGTCCACCCGAGGAAAGTGTTAGAGGCTCTGCAAGCAGCAGGCCTCACTATCAAGGCCACCAAGTGCCAGATAGGGCAGACACAGGTTGTATACCTGGGCCACCTTGTAGGTGGAGGCCAGGTTCAGCCACTGGAGAGCAAAATACAGTCAATCAGGGACTGGGCTCCTCCAAACACCCAGACTCAGGTTCGAGCTTTCTTGGGCCTGACTGGTTACTACAGAAAGTTTGTCAGGAACTATGGATCCATTGTGACTCCATTAAATGAACTGACAAGTAAGAAAATGCCAAAAAGGTTCATTGGACAGCAGGCTGTCAAAAAGCATTCGATGACCTAAAACAGGCCATGTGCACAGCACCTATCCTTAAGAGTCCAGACTACTCCAAACCATTCATTGTCCAAACAGATGCTTCTGAGTTGGGTGTGGGAGCTGTTCTATCTCAACTGAATTTTGATGGTCAAGACCAGCCCATTGCTTTTATAAGCAGAAGGCTGACCCCCAGAGAGAAGAATTGGTCAGCTATTGAGAAGGAGGCCTTTGCTGTGGTTTGGGCCCTGAAGAAGCTGAGGCCATACTTGTTTGGCACTCACTTCAAGATTCAGACCGACCATAAGCCCCTCTTGTGGCTAAATCAGATGAAGGGTGAAAACCCCAAACTGCTTAGGTGGTCCATTTCCCTACAGGGGATGGACTTTACAGTGGAACATAGACCTGGTACTGATCATGGCAATGCCGATGGGCTCTCCAGATATTTCCACTTAGAACAAGAAGACTCACCTGGTCAAGGTTAGCTTATTGTCCCAAAGTTTGGGGGGGGTCATGTAGGAGAGTAGGGTCTGCAATCCTATGATCACCCAGATTTTTTGCTTTTGTTTCACTGGTTTACGACTTTCTCTGGCTGTGGGCCTGCCAATCAGACCCACAGCCTGGCTGTTCTCTCTCTAAATTACCACATGTACCCTAGGTGCATTTACCAATTGGTACTGGGCAACCTTATCAGACCCTGTAACTCAGGGCATAGGTGTACCCAGGGCCTACCAGGGGCTGAAGCATGTATTATGCCACCCCTGGCTGGCCTCCTAAATTTGACACAACTGGCTGCATGACAGCTGGGGCAAAGTCGTGTAATCACCCTTTGCTGTAGATATAGTATAACTATATCTAACCCTAAAAATGGACACACAGATTCCTATCAGTCACTCCTATGGCAGGCCTTGACAATCCTGAAGGCAGAGTGCTTGGAATCGTGTGAGATGGTGCTCTGGCATGAGCTGAGCCTGTCTGCAGCTTGCGGAACCAAGTCCTAATAGCTGTTCCATGATATCGCATACCATATACTCTTAAGTGCATTATAATCCTCGCGGTTAAATGCTATCTTTGGTATTGCTTTATCAAAACATGTCAAGTAAGGTGTCATACGAATTGGAATACTAACCCCTCGCCAATTCTGGCGACGGGGTTAGCATTCCACCCTTCTAGAGGGACACGACATGTATGTAACTGTGATCCCCGGTTAAAGTTAAACGGAGCCTCAGCTCCACAAAATGGATGCTGCCACCACAGACACGAGTCTGACCCCCTGCAGCTGGGAGTCCTTCCAGCGAGGGGAGCCTGGACAAAGGGTTTCCTGTCGAGGGCGTGCTAGCACCGTCCCAGACAGGGTTTTGTGTATCCTGGGTAGGCAGGGCTTTACAGGAAGGTGACTGCTGAGTGGCACCCCGGTGCTCACTACGCATAGGCCGGTCAGAACCAGTTCCAGGGGCACACCAGCCCCTGGCCTGGGGGAAGTCCGGCATGGGAGAGGGGTGTAACCACCCCCCTCCTAGTCCCACCCATAGGCAGGACCTAGTCACCGGGTCAGCCCCTTTTCTTAGTATAAAGATAGGAGCGGGCCCCCTGTTCAAATTAGATCATCTTTGGAATCAAGACACGACTTTCTGCGAAAGGACATCAAGATTTCTTCTTCAAGATTCTCCTTGTGGCTAAGGAGTAGTCACCCTGCATCAAGCGGGCACCATCCTAAGAACACTGCGGTCTGCCGCAAGTCCTTCCTCCGGAATCCGACTGCCCAGCTCGACGAGATCCGGCTTCCCTGGCACCTCTGACCTCTACTCACCTCTACAGCCAAGCTGAGAACCGTGAGTGCGACGAGACCTCGAGGGACCGACGATCGCCAAGACTGCACGACTTCTTTGCAACAAGCCCACCGTGTGCTCCACTGGTGAGTGCTTTGGGGTCCGAGAAGCCCCAACCCTGAGCAGCTCCAGCACCGAAGATCAGCCCTCCAGCATCTCCACGATCTGCGTGGGGCCCTTCTGCTTTTGCCTGCTCACCGCGCTGTGTGGCTACTAGCCGGCTGGCTTGTGGCCTTCTTCACGACGCCCGACGACATCACTGCTGCTGGTCTGGTTGCTCCAGACTGGCCCTTGCTTCCTTCTTCAAGAGAGGCACCCCGGACCCTCCTGGTCCCCTCCAGACGCCATTTTGGGTCCACCACGTGGGCTTGAATTTGCCAAGGCTATGTTGCCCAATCCTGGGTCCAGCGACGCCGACAGCTCGCTCCTCCATCCTGGTCGCCGACAATCTAGCTACCATAGACTTTGTCCCGCATCCCGCGTGAGAGTGCACACTCTGCACCCGAGTCCCCTAGGCCTCCTAGAAGTAATCTGAAGATTCTATAGTCAAGACCTAGCGATTCCAAAGCCTATTAGTACTGTACTTACCTGCTAGTAATTTCGCATTCCACTTTCAGAGTATATGGTTTTCCGTGCCCCTCGGGCATTTGTATATACTGTGCTAACTTAAGTATTTTCGTAAGAGTTTTGTTTTGTGCTTAGTACCCTCTCCTCATAGAGTACAGGGCTTTTGTGATTTTAATAAATACACTGTTTATTTTCATAACACTTGTGTGGTGTCCTTTCATTTGGTATTCAAGGGCTATATGTGTGGTATAACAGCTGGCTTAACACGCCCTCTCGAGTCTTTAGCCTTAGACTGCTCGTATCCATGCTACTAGGATAGCTGGTCTATAAGGTTGACTTACAACCAATCATCAATAAGGGTTGCTGGACTGATACATAGTGTTCACTAGAATAGTGAGCACTACATATCAGGCCACCTTCTCACACCGATGACACCCAGCTGGTTTTTTCTTTGGAAGGAAACAAAGCGGTCTCGCTGGAGACTTTTCATCGCTGTATGGCAGCCACAGCAGATTGGCTCCGGGCCAACTCCCTCCAATTTAACAGCTCTAAAACGGAGGTGCTCCACTGCTCCAGTGATCGAATTCCGCGGGCTCTTCCAGAGAACTTCTGGCCCACTGCCTTTCCGGAACCAGTAGCGGCGGCGGATTCAGCCCGCAACTTGGGGGTTATTTTTGGCCCTAATCTACAGCTTGACTTGCACGTAAACAAAACCATTTCTACGTGCATGACGCTGTTGCGCAAAGTTCTGCCCCTTCTCCCCGCCCAGGCCAGGCCAGAGGTAGTTCGCAGCACTATTCTAAGCCGCTTAGATTGCTGCAATGCGCTGCTTCTGGAGGCCCCAAAAAATCTGGTGGGGAAGCTACAACGGGTGCAGAACATGGCTGCCAAGTTGGCTCTGTCGCGTGCCAGGTCTAGCTCTTCCACTCTTGCATTAAGAGACCTGCATTGGCTCCCGGTGCATCTGCGAGTGGTGTATAAGGCTGCGTGTTTGGTGTTTAAGGCCCAGTACCACTTCGGGACATGTTTGCGTGGTACTCTGCCTCTCGGCCCCTTCGCTCATCTTCGGCCAACTTGTTGGTGGTCCCGAGGTTCCAGAGAGTCAGGATGGGTGGCCGCTCATTCAGTGTTGCGGCGGCCAGACTTTGGAACTCCCTGCCTCTCTCTCTCTGAGAAGCCACAAGGATTACCTACCATTTAGGAAAGCGCTGAAAACGCATCTGTTCCCGAAAATTGTCTGAGCAGTGAGTGATGTTCCACCGAAGTGAGTGATGTTCCACCTAAGTTCAAAGCGCCAGGATGCTCTTTGGGTGACAGGCTGCGCTCTATAAGTATACAAATAAATAAATAAATAAATAAAGCCAGCATGCTGAAGACCCAACTCATGACACGACCCATAGCCTACATCTTAGACAGCAGCAATACAGGAACCATCTAATGGACTTACCAAACAAAGGATAGTGGCCACACGACAAGGTATACGATGCAGGTGATAAAGCCGGGAAATTGCTGGCGTGGTTGGACAGAAGGGACCGGGGTAGCAGATGGATAGCGCATCTCTACTCAGAGGACGGGCAGACAATAAAGGACCCACGGACGATAGTAAACACATTAGCGCAACACTTTCAGGCGGTTTATGCGTCTACCTCTGGGATGACACTAGAGGAGGCACCGACTTATGTGCAGGACATTAATATGCCTAAACTCGCCCCGGAGGTGGCGTGAACGGCATACCCATCGAACTTTATAAAAAGACGGCGGGGGCCATCGCACCATACCTTCTAAACCACCATTGGCATCACCGGCCTTGCACTCGACTGGTTGGCGTCTTTTTTTAGATAATAGGACGCAACAGGTCTGGATGCCTCCATTTGCTTCCACACCAAAGAAACTCTCTACTGGGGCTCCTCAAGGGTCTATTCTGAGCCCCTTGCTTTTTAATGTTTACCTAACCCCTTTGGTTTATCTAGCAGAACAGTTAGGGGCTAAAATTATGGCCTACGCCGACGATACCCAACTTTTGTTCACCTGGCCTAAGGACAATTTGGATACGTCGGCGGTCCAACTCTGCCTCTCATCGGTCTTCCGCTGGTTAGCACTTGCCCAGCTCAAGTGCAACGAAGGCAAGTCTGAGGTTCTCTTTTATGGCTCTTTTCCCGATAACTTCAGCGATCTCCTATGGCCCAGCGATCTGCCCTGTCCAAAATCCATTGGTGGCCCAGCAAAAAACCTGGGAGTTTGGTTTGGGAACGACCTTAAGTTTGAGGACCACATCAAAAAACTCACGGGGGTTTGTTTTTCTACTCTTAAAGCCCTACGTAGGTTCTTTCCCCTCCTGCCGAGAGAGGCTAAAGAGACGGTCTCGCGTGCTCTAATACTTTCCAGGTTGGATTACGCGAACGGTCTGTTCAGCGGCCTACCTGCCTATTTGATTCAACGTCTCCAGGTTATACAAAATGCGGCCGCAAGGCTCGTGTTTAATCTACCCAAGAGATCCAGTGTCCGTCCCTTCCTCCGCAGCCTCCATTGGCTTCCAGTTGCCCACAGGATTAGGTTTAAAACTCTTGTCCTCTCTTTTCGTGCTGTCCATCAGACTGGCCCTGTCTACCTGAGAAAAAGGTTCACCCTGTACATCCCTAATCGATCCCTCCGGTCAGCTAACCAGTGCCAAATGACCGTGCCCAGATTTAAGTACTCCCGACTAGGCGGTCAGTCCATCTCGGTCAGGGCCGCGAGGGCCTGGAATGCTCTCCCCCTCCATCTCAGGACTGCTCCGACCATCTTGGCCTTTAAAAAGGGGCTGAAAACTCACCTGTTTAACATCAGTCTGTAAACTACTATCTTTTTTCTTTTGTCCTCTGAATCAGCCTCACCTTCTTGTGCCAAGATACTATTTTTTAGTAATAGAGCGCGCTACAAAAGCCTTTATATCATATCACATGTACACTGATAGTCTGAAAAAGGGCTAACTCCCGTTGGATCAGCGCACGGCCACCATAGTGGCTATACCAAAACCCGCGAAACCAGCTGATCAGTGTACCTCTTATCGCCCTATATCTTTAATTAATGCAGAGGCTAAAATCCTTGCAAAGTTATTGGCGACTAGGTTGACACCCCACTTAACGACACTGATACACCCAGATCAGTCTGGCTTTATGCCCGGCAGAAATACTGCCCTCTATCTGAGGCAATTACACGGAGTGCTCGCACGGGCGGCCTACTTGCAGGAAACGGCTGTGGTATTGTCACTGGATGCGCGAATGGCGTTTGATATGGTCGAATGGCCCTTTTTATTCGCAGTGCTCCATCATCTTGGTTTTGGCCCACACTTTTGTGCGTGGGTCCGGCTCTTGTATACCAAACCAATGGCCCATGTTAGGGCCAATGGTCACATTTCTGACGATTTCCCCCTGACGCACGGCATGCGTCAGGGTTGCCCACTGTCGCCGCTACTTTTTGCCCTTGTACTGGACCCACTGGCGGCGTGGATACGGTGGGAGCCAATGATACGGGGACTCGCTCTTTAAGATGATGGCCTTACCCCGATTTCTATATGCATTGGAGAACACGCCATATCCGGTGTCTCCTAAATACTTTAGGGCTATTGAGGCACTGGTCTCTAGCCTTCTATGGGGTAATAAGCCGGCACGCATAGCGCAGTCCAAGTTAACACGTGGGTGGTACGATGGAGGGATCGCACTTCCAAATATACAAATATATCAGTGGCTGCACGCTCCGCAGGATGACCCGGCATTCCAGGCGGCTAGGGTAATATTAGGCACGAGGGGTATGCTTTCGCCTCTCTGATAGAAAACTGACCCCAGTAATGATCGGACCTCTGAGACATACTGTGATCCTTTGGCATGCCGCTCAGGCCAAACTAGGATGGAGCGGGGTTCTGACCCAACTCACTCCATTGTGGGATACAAAACGTCTGGGTAGGCTTCGTAATACCAAAGTTTTTGACAAATGGGATGATATAGGCATACCCACAGTGGGCGACTTATGGCACAATGGTGAAATGGTTCCATTTGAGAGTCTTCAACAGGAGTATGGACTAGCGCCTGGGGAAAGGTTCAGATACATACAGATCAGACATGCCCTGATGACAGCACTGCCATCTGGTACGGAAGTCCTGGAGGCTTCCCCCCTGGAAGATAGGCTACTGACAGAATGTATACAAAAGAAAGCCACTTCACTCACTTACCGTAAACTAGTAAATAATATGTCAGACCCAACGGGTGCCCTACGAGACAAATGGTCCCACGAAGTAGGAGACTTTGATGATTCTGAATGGCAAAAGGCGTTGGCCTCTCCACGGGAGGTGGGCATACCCTCAAGACTTAGGCTGGTGCAGCTTAGAATTCTACATCACTCATATTACACTAGGCACACCTTACATAAGATTGGTAAAGCAATGCACCCATTTTGTCCGCGAGGCTGTGGAGATGAGGGCACCTTTTTCCATACTATATGGGACTGCCCTAGAATAATGGAATACTGGCGGCAGGTGATGAGGACAATCTCACAATCAGAAGGGGTTTCGCTGGTACCGGAGCATAGACGGTGCATTTTAAACGTATGGGAACCTAATGATTTAACCCGTTCGGCTCAAAGCTGGGCTACGCTGGGTATCATGGTTGCTAAGCGAAACATTTCCTCAAAAATAATACAGAGATATGTAGTTGTGATTTTGGGTGGTGTGCTGAAAAGGGGAATGATTTCAATATGACTTGTACCAAAACTGTTTGTTTAAGGCAGATGAAAACGGAAAATAAAAAATAAAAATAAAAAATGCAGGAAGCTCAGTAGACAGGCAATCTGTCTGGCTGCCAGGTGTGTTGTCCTCTGATGTTTGTAACAAACGAGGACAGACGGTAAACTCTCCTCTGAAAACTTAATTCTAAAATAAGTACCTAAAATGAATACAGAGTAAAACTGTAAAAGATGAAGAATAATGATGAGCATGAGCTCAAGACAGAATGAAAAATGACAAACCAAAAGAGATCAAAAATGAAAGGGATGCCGATAGCAAGATAGAACAGAGAAAAGGAAGACTTGGCCCACAATATACAAGAAGAGAAAAATCTGGAAATCAAGAAGCAATAATCTTCGCACAAAGTGCTGCTTTAAGAGGTAAAATAGAAAACCGAAGCAAAGAAGGAAACTGAAAATATGGATCAGAAAAAGCATTGTTCTACGGAGACTTACCTCTCCATGTATCCAGATTAGATGTATTCAGAGCAGAACTTTGACAAGAAATTTGGAAACTTACTAGACACAGAGTTTTTGATGACAGCTCTGAAACAGGCTTCCCTAGCGAACTTGGCGCAAGGAGGTGAACATTCATAACCGACAACTTCGAATGCAGACACATGCAACAAGAAGCCTAGAGTCAAGAAGCCCACACCCCTAGAAAGGACTATCTGTGCTCACCTTGTTGTACAGCTTGATGTTAGTACCAGGAGTGGTTGACCCAAAGTGGTAGACCAAAGGAGCCTGCACAGAATAACCTTCCTCTACATCAGCAGGGCGCTCAATGTACAATGCCCCCATGGTGCCTGGGATAGATACATTGCCTTGCCCCACATCCAGCTCCACAAATGTTGGCCTGCGTCCCACACGTACAGCATAGTTGAGAAGCAACCGGCAGATAGTGGACTTGCCCACATCAGTGGGGCCCACCACCATCACGCGGGGTCCGCGCTCGTCCTCCTTCTCAGCCTGCCTACGCATCTGCTCCAGGGCTGTGTGTATATTGAGGTAGAGGAGCATGGGCGTGTCCTTGGAGACATAAGCCACTTCGGGTTCACCAGTCAGCAAGACAGTACAGCCGTGCCAGGTAAAAACTGCGACTTTGCAGCCAGCATCAAAGACAAAGCGTTTGTTTCGGGTGAGTTCAGTGCCATAGATCTCCGCCATTCCAGAGATCAATTCCAGCTGCACAGACTGAGCTGAATCCACTTCAAAACGCAGTTCTGTTTCTTTCTCTAGCTCAAACTTCATAGCTGGTGGCCCTTTCTCCTCACTTGGCTCCTCCGCCATGATGCTGCCCTATAAAATAAGAGGACATTAAATAAAAAATGGAAAAGCTTCCTGGGAATTCAAAAACAAACATGTCTCAATCTAAAGAACCCATCAAACCGACTAGTACCACCATGTGAGGGTTTAAACCCTAGTTGGAAGGCATAAATGCAGTATTTGCTCAGCCTGCAATTCAACACAAAATCATATTGGGAAAACAAAACAGGAAAGTCATATACTGTAAATGCTTGTTATTGGTTTATGCAAGTAGGAAAAAATTATTTTGCAAAACTTTTGTAAAATTTCAAGTACCATTTCTTTGCAGCATCATTTAGTAAACTGTGTCGATGTATGCCAGTATATCCCCAAAAATATTCATGATGAAAAATCAGTGTAAACAGTTTCAATAAGATTATAGGGAAAATAAAAATAAGCAAGCACTGGCAAAGCCAATAGGTCTGAAATTGGTGGTCAGCCTTTTGGTTTTATCAATGAGTTACTAGTTTTGGCACGTTTTTTGTAAAACCTTCTTGGCGTGGGAACTGCCAGGCCCTCACTATTATAACAAACATTGGCAAAAGCAAAAGGTTTTGGTCTCAGAAAGAACACATTGCCACAGCAGTACCCAGCACTGAACAAAACTACTTTGTGAGCCAATATGCTTCTTGTGAAAGAGCAGAATGCTGTCACTCACAGTGAAGCCAGCCGATAGAGAGAGAGACACAGAATTTTAATAAACACAAAAGGTTATGGTTAAAGCCAGACATAATATGGGGCCCAATTATTAAAGTCTCAAAGGTGGTATATTCCCTAGCATTAAGTGCAGATATATAGCTTTCGTGAATTCTCAAACATTTACAAAAGTAGGCCAAGAAATAGTACTCCTAGTAAATATTTATGAACTGCATTTTAGCATGAACAAATATGCATGTGTAGATTTGCTTTGAATGAGCAACTTTTCAACTTTTCTCAGCGTGGAAAAAGATTGGAGAAGAGCTGGTGAAAAACCTTAAAATATTAAAGTTGGTAGGTTTGCATAGACTCAAAAGGGTATTCCAACCCTGGAACAATTACCTTCACCACCTTCAGCCCCAGTATGTAGATCTGCGGAAATGTAGCAACATAAGGGAATTGCTAGTATTCAAACCCTACTATGGTAAGAGGCCTGGTATAATCAGAGAGGCTGTATCAGAGTTGTTATAATAATGAGATTGCTGCCATAATTTGTTGCTGCATTACATTGCACAAAAGGGACAAATGATTTTGTTACAGGACAAGTAGATTTAGGAACCAACAGGCTCCATGGACAAGTAAATATTTTATTAAATTCCTCATGACTGGTAGGTGCCCAGTACTTTCTGGATATCTTAAAAGTTTTAAAGCATATTAGACTCTACCCTAAGCAGTTCTCCTAGTAAGATTTGTTCTACAGAAACAGCTTTACATACATTCATATAATACATAGCCACATCCTGAACTGGATTGTGTTAGGTGTATGCCTTTGCACAGTGTCCATTGCCTGCATGGAATAGTTATGCAAGTGCTCCATAGTAGTCGCTGTTGCTTTACTGACATAAGAAACAGTGCATTAGATATCATGAGTGCGCCTGGTGGCTACTGCATATCACTTTTTTGAAAGTGTTTTTATTGTTTTTCCAGCAACTGCAGCTAAGTGAAATGTATATCAATCATCATCGCTTAGCATAAGTTCAAGATACCTGGTGCTATACAATATCATAGTATTCACAGAAACTGCACTTGTGTGTTGTGGGCTTAGGCGGTCATGCTCACATTAATGAAGCGATATTAAGAAGAAAAAGTAAGATATGAACAATATAAATTCCAAAGTATGCAGTTGTTCCCCTTCGCCCATCTCCCTTTTTGTATCTCAAATGGGCCACCCCATTTCTCCAATTTCCGCGTGCACTACAACTTTCTTGTAAAGTACCCGCATTCATAGTGTCTTGGACTTCAAAGCTATCTACGAGTAGTGTTTGAATTTAGGTAGTCTGTGTCAATTGGGCCTTAGTGCTATCACAGTAGTCGAATATCAGATTTCTGTTCTTGTTTTTCCAGGTATGTATCCCAAAGGTCCAGTGGACGACACGTGGGATCTTCAGCTCTTTTAGCTGCAAGTGCTGCTATCTCGGTTCTGGTCCACTTGGCTAGTGCATATCATTTTAATCAAGAAAAATATTAAATAAATGTGACAGATCTAGTCAGCTCTCTATTATTACTGAGGTTTGTGATCCAAGTATCTTTACACCGACATTCTTCTTAAAATGTTAAAGGCAACACTAATGGGCCGCTGGCAGCTTGATGGAAAGGGTTTATATGAAGGATGCCTAAGCAGGTCAATGCGTGTATCTCTACTGTAGCTCCCTCTGATAGAAAGGTTTAAACAAGTCTAAGTGTATATTCATGTGTCTAGCTTGCACTATTACCGGCAGGGCTGTGCAGAGCAAATAGTATATTTTAAAGAGTACATCAATCTCCATGTACTCCTCAGGCATACAGGAGTACGGAGCTGTGGGCCAAGTGCAGTTTAAAGAGATACATACATTCTAAACGTTGTGGTCAGTGCTTTGCGGAAGACATATTGACCTTGTGTTTTAGACATCGATGGTAAACGCACTGACGGGCTAGTAGTGCCAGTGCCCTCCCCACAGCGGGGCCTGCTCCCCCGAGGTCACACGGTGCCTTGTATTCTTGCAGGTCCGCGGAGCTAGATAGTGTTAGGGCGAAGCAGGAGTGGCATTAAGCGCGGGGGAGGTGGGGGGTTCCTTCCTATGCAGCGCAGGGTCACTTGCATCCCCACTGAGAGTCACCTACCTTGGTGACTAAATGAATTTCTGATACTCAACGTATTTCCGGTCCCAGTTACTTGGCAAACAGTGCTTTCTGGGAGTTGTAGTCCTAGTGTACGCCACACGCACTAGCGGGACTCAGCTGGATTAAAACACTTATTTGTAAAACGAAGACCCGGAAGAGCGGGCCAGAGCGAGTGCTGCAGCCCCACACCCGGGGGCACACGTGCTTCCGGTGCGCACGCACCCCATCCACTCCGGGGAGGCATTCGCGTGACGTAGGTGCGTGGGGGTTCTCCTCACACACGCCCATAGTCCGGGGGGCTCTCACCTTTCGTCTAAAGCTCCTCTGAACCTGCCCGTCGACTCCGCTCCGTTACCGGTCCCGGCGCCCGACCACTTCCGCCCCAGGCGCCCGTGACGTCAGAGCCGCGCGACGTCAACGCCGAGACGCCGCCTGATGAGAATGAGGCGTTACCTCCCTGGATTGAGGAGGCATGATTGGCCCGCTCTGTTACTGCTCGTGTTGGACGAAGCTTAGGCAGGCTCTGATTGGCCCACTTTTTGACCTCCCGTTCATCGTAGCTCGGGCAGGCGTTGGAACTGGAGGCAGGCTCTGATTGGCCCACTCTTCCACCGCTCATGTTTAACTCAGCTCGGGCAGGCGTTGGAACAGGAGGCAGGCTCTGATTGGCCCACTCTTTCACCACTCATGTTTAACTCAGCTCGGGCAGGCGTTGGAACAGGAGGCAGGCTCTGATTGGCCCACTCTTTCACCACTCATGTTTAACTCAGCTCGGGCAGGCGTTGGAACAGGAGGCAGGCTCTGATTGGCCCACTCTTTCACCGCTCATGTTTAATTCTATGTCAGTCCACGGAGGCTCAGATTCTATGTCAGTCCACGGAGGCTCTGATTATGCTTCTCTTATCTTTACTGGCAAAACAGCAGCCAATAGAAACTTTAAACTTGCATGACCCCGGAAGGACAACCCCCTCCACTAGTCTGCACCAATCATTAACAAGTCCTGCACAATAATAGTCCATGAAAACCGGAACCTTCCTCTTTCTTTGCTGCTGCAGCAGCGAGTTAAGTGCCTTTCCCTTATTTTTAATATATGGAATGAGGGTTTATGGTGTGTGACGATTTCAAGTGGTCGCGTGTGTAGGTGTACACGATCCTGGATATGTTTATTGCGCTTCTGTATTTGCGCCTTGCGACCGTTTTCGTTCGGTTTTGAGGGCTTTTTCGGACCCGGTCCGCCGCCCGACGAAGTGCGCTGTGTGGTTGTGCGCGTTAGGGGGCGGTGGAGTAGGAGGAGGCAGACGCGGCTTCGCCGCGCACAGAGAGCAGACGAGTGTGTGCCCCAAGGTCTACGCGCATGCGCGAGGAGCCGAGTTTCGTTTTTAGTTTACCGGCTCCTCGCGTTTTGGCGCGCTGTGTCTGCATCAATCTCTGGCCTCATTATAACGCCGACCGGAGCGTGTCCGGAGCAGAGCTTTGCTCGAGGGGAGTGTTTTCTGTGCAAGGGGTCTCCTTCCACCATAGATCGACCTGCCTCTTTGGTGTGTGTGGCAACTGAGTTGCTTGTGTGTGTGTAGAGGCATCACCCCTGGGCTACTTCCCCCCTTAAGCTCCTCCATACCTCCTGTACTTCGGATATGGCGTATTACGCCGAGGAGGACGGCCAGTGGGTCGAATTTGATGAATATCATGAGTATGAGCCTGAGGAAGAATTTTTGGAGGAGAATTTAGGTGAGGCTCTGGCTACCCACGACCAGAGCTCTGTAAGTAAGGCCCTGATTAAGGCGTTAAAGCCTTTTACAAAGTCCCATCACTCGGGTAAGAGGAAGAGTAAGACCTCACGTAAGGGGGATGTCTCTGATCAATCCCAAGCCCATAGAATAGCGGAAATGGCTAAGTCAGTGATGAGGGACCATGGCTCTATGGCCGTTCAGACCTCGGGAGACTCCTCCTCGACGCCGCCTGGCACTTCCGATTCGGAAGCGGACTCTTTAGCTCCTAGAAAGAAGTTTAGAAAAACTAAGCATACAGCTTACAAGGCGGACGATAGCCAAGTCCCGAAGAACCTGCTTTTTGACCCCAATAACATAGTTCATCCTAGATCCACAGAATGGGTGCCTTGTGCCGAGGTGGCGCATTATGTATCTAACAATTTGCGCCAGGGATTTGAGAGTGGGGTTCGTGCCACTCTGAGATCAGAATGCCCCAGACCTTCAGTGACGGGGAAGGTGGCGGATACTCCGGACCTTGACCCTACCATGACTGCATTCATGAGGAAGTTTGCCAAGGACCCTAAGAAGGGACTGGATAGGGCTTGGCGGGGGTGCCAGGACAAGCTTCTGGACGTCTCTGGACCCCTTACTAAGATTCTTGATGCGGCGGTCAAATCCAAAGAGCAGGGCGTGTCTTTGAACACCTCTGACGTCATGGAATGGGCCCAGCGCGCTATGTGCTTTCTGGGAAACGCGAATGTGGCTTTGTCTACTGAGCGGAGGCGCTCGTTTCTGATGCGCATCGACTCTCAATTGGCGGAGATGGCCACCAACGAACCGGGCTCCATGGCTAATGGCATGCTCTTCGGAGACAAATTTGTGAAAGAAATGGGCAAATACGTAGCCACCTTTTCAGCGCTTGACAAAGCGCAGTCCACAATAAAGAGGGTGCTCCACACCGGTGTTTTTGACAGGGCCGGACGCCAGCGAGGTCGAGGGTCCGGCCGAGGTTCCAATCAGACCTCACGTGGAGGCGAACAGAGAGGCAGAGGATTTCGACGCCCCAATTTCTACCCCTCCCGTAATCGGGGAGGTCGTGGCGGAGGACAGAGAGGAAGTTACAGAGGACAGCAACACAACTCTGGAGACAACTCCTATTCAGGTACAAATTCTTTGTGCAACAGTTCACAAGGTGGGAGGAAGACTGGCTTTGTTTGTCCACAGGTGGCGAGAACTGACTTCGGATCCTTGGGTGTTACAAGCAGTCCAAGGGTATCAGATAGAGTTTTATGCCTCCCCCGCGCAGCGTCAAGCGCCCGCGCCACTGCATTTTTCCCTACTAGAACAGAGTTTCATAGACAGGGAGGTGCTGGACTTGCTCGAGAAAGGAGCAATTGTGGAATCTCTGCCACATGCTCACGGTTTTCTGAGCACAGTCTTCGTGGTCCCCAAAAAAGACCAGGGTTTTCGATTAGTTTTAAACCTAAAGGATTTCAACGCATGGGTGGTGTATCGACACTTCAAAATGGAAGGCATACACCTACTGCGAGACATCCTGTTGGAGCACGATTGGATGGTACGTCTGGATTTGAAGGACGCTTACCTGACGGTGCCCATATTTCCACCGCATCAACGTTTTCTTCAATTTCAATGGCGCAACAAGTGGTTCGAATTTGCCGCCATGCCCTTTGGCCTCTCATCCGCTCCTTGGTGTTTCACCAAACTGATGAAACCTGTGGTTCAGTACTTGAGGGAGAGGGGAGTGAGGATGATCATCTACCTAGACGACATCCTGATTCTGGGGTCCTCTCCGGAGGTAGTATCCCTCCATTTGTCTTGGACAATTTGTCTTCTTCAGGACCTGGGGTTCCTGTTGAATGTGCAGAAGTCCATTCTGACACCTTCACAGACAATGGAGTTCTTGGGATTCCAAGTAGATTCGGTGAAGGCCCAATTACTCCTCCCACTCAAGAAGAGATTGGCGATCAAGAAGGAGTTGAGGAGAGCGTTGGCATCTCCGACAATTTCCTTGAGGACTTTGGCTCGCCTGGTGGGACTGTTGGCCTCGTCCATCCAAGCGATCTTTCCGGGTCCCTTGCACTACAGGGCGATGCAACGATTGAAGGCGTTGCATCTTCGCAAGGGTGTGACTTACGCCCAGCAGGTTCGGCTATCGACGGACGCACGCACGGAGATGAACTGGTGGTTGGAGCATCTGGAAGCCTGGAACGGCAGAGCCATCTTTGCTGCCACCCCAGAGGTTGTGATAGAATCGGATGCGAGTCGATGGGGCTGGGGAGCCCGTTGCGGCTCAGTGGAGACCGGGGGCCGTTGGTCCCGCGACGAGTTGAAACTCCACATCAATTGTTTGGAACTCCTAGCGGGTTCTTTTGCAATTCGGACTCTTTCCCCGCAGAAGGTTTCGTGTTGTATTCTACTTCGCATGGACAATGTGTCCGTGGTACGATACATCAATCGCCTCGGGGGCACCAGGTCTCGTCTCCTAGCGGAGATTGCCAAGGATTTTTGGCATTATTGCCTGGATCGACAGATTTCGGTTACAGCGGAGTACATTCCGGGTTCAGTCAACGTGACAGCGGACTGGAACTCGCGGTATTTGAGGGATGCCAGCGACTGGATGCTGCATCCCAGAATTTTCAAGGCCTTGGACCACCTGTGGGGTCCATGTGTGATAGATCTGTTTGCCTCACGGCTCAACAGACAACTACCAAATTTTTTCAGTTGGCGTCCGGATCCCCTGGCGATCAGCTCGGACGCCTTTCTTCAGTCATGGACGATGGGCATTCTTTATGCCTTTCCACCGTTTATCATGATCCCGAGGGTCCTTGCGCAGATCCGGAGACAGAAGGCCGAAGTGATATTGATCTCCCCGTGTTGGAAAACACAAGCGTGGTTTCCGGCCGCGATGAGTCTGACGTGCGCACCCCCGGTGCGGATCTCATCGTTTCCAGATCTTCTGACAGATCCGGTGGGCCTTCGACATCCACTGGTACTTCTGGACCAGTTGTCTCTCATGGCGTGGAGACTTTCAGGAGACGTTGGCAAATGCCGGGTGTTTCTCTTTTTTAAAAAAAAATTTTTTTAACCTTTTTTATTGAAGGAAGAACAAAGCTACTAGAAAAGTATATAAATAGTTACAATATTAATCGAGTAGACAATTTTTGGACAAAGAACATTAGATACAGAGGTTTGACAAAAATTAAACTTTGACAAAAGTAATAAAGAAAAAAAAAAATAAAGAAAAAAAATACAGTCTTATAGATAATAAACCCATATTTGAGCTGACCTCTTTTTCTTTCTAGTTCATATAGATCATGATTCAAAAAAGTTTAACCAAATTTTTTCCTTCTTTTGTAGAGCCTTGAGGCCCCTGTGTCTTGCTAGCGACAGTTCCATAGTGTTAATTTCTTTCATCAAAAGCCACCAATCAAAAACATTTGGTATATCTTTAGATATCCATAATCTAGCGATGACTAACCTGGCGCATGCAAAGATAATAGTGATTAGTTCTTTATAGGGACAATTCATTTCCTGGATATCTAGTAAAATCAGTTGTGCTGACAGTGGTGGTGTTGCAATTTGTTTATTAATTAAGATGTCTGTCAGTCCTTTCCAAAATATCAAGAGCGCTGGGCATGAATACAGCATATGCTCTATGCCTGCAGCTTCTTGATCGCACTTCGGGCATTTGGTTTTCTTATTTACTTGATTACCCTGTACCCAGCTAGCTATTCTCTGTGGTGTATAATACAGTTGTGTAATAGTTCTATAGGTCTGTAGTCTCAAGCTAGTAGACTGGACAATCAAATGTATATGACGTAAAGAATACGAAATCTGTGAGGGATTGATATTCATACCCAATCGAGAGGACCATCTGGTAGCTATTTTTGTGTAGTCTTCATTTTTACCCTGTGTTAGATATCCATACCCTAAACTTATTATTGATTTTACTTTATTTGAGTATAAACATATAAGTATATCTGATTCTATCACTTTCGTAATTTTCATTGTAGAGAACAAGTGGTCCCTTATCTGGATGTATTTAAAGTACATATGATCCCTTAAATTGTAAAGGATTTTAAGTGCTTCAAAATCCATAAAACCGTTTTGACAATATAAGTCTCCTAATGTATAAATGCCGTATGTCTTCCAAAGGGTACCTGCTCCATCAGAAAAGATATCAGGAAGTCCTGGATTGTCCCATAAACTAAGCTCTGCATTGTAAAATGAGATTTCCCCAATAGTCATTATTTGATCCCAAATTTTTTTTATGTGCCTAGCTGATTTAAATTTCACTCGCTTAAAGTAGTTCGGATCATGCAAGCGATGCAAAAATTGGTTACTATCCAATCCCAACATAAGCCGGTGAAAGAATAGCGAACTGTCGTTTTTTAACAAACTTCGAATACGACAAAAAAAGGTAGCTAAAAAATAAAGTCTAAAATCCGGAAATGTCAGCCCACCCTTTTCTATTGACAATGTTAGTAATTTCAGCGCCCCACGCGCTTTTTTGTAAGCCCATATGAAGCTGCTACATATACCCTCAAGTTTTTTAAAGAAGGTTTTGTTAGGTTGCAATGGGATAGATCTAAACAGGTATAACACCTTCGGCAAAATTTTCATTTTCACTAAATTGATGCGTCCTAATAAGCTAATCGGAATCTTATGCCATTTTTTGAGTGACTTTTCAATTTCTTTTAAGAGAGAATCATAATTTAGCGCAATGATTTTATCAATATTGGATGCTAATCTTATGCCTAAGTAAATCGCGCTTTGACATAAGCCTGGGATCGATTCCAAGGGTTTATAATTAGCTATTACTTGCGTTTTACCTACATTGAGCTTATACCCTGAAACATTACTGTAGTTCTCAGCTTCTTTTATTATTTCAGGTGAAGCTTTTACTAAATCTGTGGTGAATACCGCTATATCATCTGCAAAAGCAGTGATCTTCAAGCTCTCTCCCCCATGTGAGAAAGGGTGAATATTTCCTTGCATAGTTAGTGCGTTTAAAAATGGCTCCAGAGAAAGGGCGAAAAGCAAAGGGGACAGAGGGCACCCTTGTCTGGTTCCCCTCCCTATAGTAAAGATCCTTGAGTCTTTCCCACCATAGCTAATTTTGGCCTGCGGACTGTCATACAGTGAACAAACCCACTGTAGGTATTTACCATGAATGCCTACCTTCTTTAGTGTTTCCCACAAATACTCCCACCCCACTCGATCGAATGCTTTTTCAGCGTCTAACATAACCATTCCGAGTGGGGTGAGGGTAGTTGAGGCAACATCGAAGGCTGTAATCGCTGTATTTACATGGGTCGTTGTATCTCTCCCTGTCACAAAACCGTGTTGTTGTGAGTTGACCAGGATCGGCATATTAGGTGCTAGGCGATTTGCTAGTATCTTAGAAAAGATTTTAGCGTCTGCGTTGAGCAGGGAGATCGGCCGATAAGAGCCACAGTCTTCTGGTGATTTTTTTTCTTTAAGAAAAAATATTATTTTGGCTACTTTCCATGATGTGGGAACTTCCCCCAACCTCTCTATGGAATCAATGACATTTTCGAGCAAAGGCGTTAGTTCTTGTGCACAAATCTTATATACTTCCATGGGCAGACAGTCCTCCCCGGCTGCTTTTCCTGATGGTAGGGCTAAGATAGCTGTATTTATTTCAAGTTGTGTTATTTTTGAGCTAAGTAGTTCCAATTTTTCCTTGACATTATCTTTTTGTACAGGCATATATTTATCTAAATATTGTGTAATGCTATCTCTGGAAGGTATATTATCAGAAGTGTATACATTCTGATAGTAATTAACAAACTGGCCAAGAATCTGCTCTGGTTGGTCATATTCATGTAAGTCAGACCCTTTAATCATTTTAATCTTAGTTCTCGCCTTCTTATCCGCAACTTTAAATGCGAGTACTTTTCCTATTCTATCTCCCCCTTCATATTGATTTAGTTTATATTTATGTATTTTAGCGCAGTATCTATCTCTTAACGTCTTTTTTAGAGAGGATTGTAATTTTAGTAGTTCGAATCTTATGTTGTCAATATTTCCATTTAATAGCTTAGTTTCGTCGGCTAATTTCTGCTCCAATAAAAGTATATTTAAAGTAGCTTTTTTAGTAGCTCTCTGGTTTTCTGCATTGAGTCTGTAGATGAATTGTTGAGTAAACCCCCTTATACTGCACTTACATGCGTCCCAAACTACATTAATTTTAGCTGTATTAATATTCAGTTCAATAAACTCTTTAATATAATTCTTTAGAGAAGTAACAAAGCCCTGGTCAGTCAGTAAATATCTCGGGAATGTAAATTGTCTTAGATCTGGCCTCGACTCTCGATTTTCAAATTCTAATAATATTGGATTGTGGTCAGAGGTGATCCTCGGACACAGTTCAATCTTACAATTAGTCACTATTTGATCGGTTGCCCACACCATATCAATTCTCGAGCAAGATCTGTGGGGCGCTGAATAGTATGTGTGTCCCGCTAGATTGGGGTGTTTATGACGCCATACATCTTTGATATTCAGCAGTCTGCCTAATTCCATAATTGCAGATCTGACTTTGCGCATCCTGCGATGAGAGCTATGTCCAGTAGAATCAATTTTGTAGTCTATTACGCAATTAAAGTCTCCCATTACTAGTATTTCACCCTCCCACTCTAGTAGCTCAATGCTTAAATATTCAAACAGCTTGGGGTCATCTATATTAGGGCCGTAAACCAAACATAAAACAAACTTCTTGTGTTCCATTTGGACTTGAGCTATCGCCCACCTCCCCCTTGCATCTGATGATGTTTTTAAGATTTCTATCGCTAATCCCTTTTGTTTTAATATTGCCACCCCTCTAATGGAGGCACCCAAAGTTGAACAAACCACTAATTCATACCCCATTTGTGAAAGCAGTTTCCTGTCTTGATAGCTGATATGAGTTTCCGAGAGAAGAGCAAATTGTGGTTTATACATGCCCAACTCTTCCTGAACCAGTCTCCTCTTTTGCTTACTGTTGAGGCCAGCAACGTTCCAAATTAACAATTTTGTCTTAGACATAGCTTATGTCTAAATTCCTTGTCTTTCCTCTGCATTAAGTTTCTATTAAGACATTTCATTGCTCTGTCCACATCATATTTCTTCCTTACAATATGTTTTTTCCCCATTTTTCCCCTCCCTCCCTCCACCCCTGTCTTTCCCTTCCCTCCCAAGTCCCTTTGGGGGGAGCACCCCTCTATCCCTTGCTGCCGCTGGTATGGCAGCCTAGTGAAATGGCTAACACAGGGGCATAATCAACCCTTTTTGAGGACAAAATTATTCATTGAATCCACAAGAAGCCCAACGTATATAAGAGTATGTAAGTGATATACATGAGACAGTGGGCTAGAACATATAGTGCATAAATTCAACACATTTTTAATCCCCCTTGTATACCAGCATAGTCTTACATTTAAGTGCAGACACCCAACACCCTACAAGTCAACACTCTCATTTCCGTCTTTCAGCGGTGAATTTTTCAAGAGCCATAACCGCCTCTTCTTGGTCGGTAAAAAAGAAAGACCGCCCATCATTGATTACTTTGAGCCGAGCAGGCTCTTGCAAATAGACTGTACAATTAATAGCTTTGAAGGAATCTATTAGCTTTCTAAGTTCCCACCTCCTATCCATTGTTTCTTTACTTAGGTCTGACCGTACAAAAAAGGTTATATTATCAATAGTGACCGGGCTATTGAATTTGGCTTTAAGTAATACTGCTTGTTTTAGCAGAAAATTTCCAAAATATATTAAAATAGGTCTAGGAAATTTACTATTTGTATTCTTTTGGAACAGAGGGAGTCTATGTACTCTTTGTAGTTGCGAGTCCCAATCCCAGTCAGATAGGTCACTGAACGCTTTTTGAAATAGTTTCACTACATATGACCTAGCATCGGCTCCCTCTGCCCCTTCGGGTATCCCAAACAGCCTGAGGTTGTGTCTGCGTGCCCTATTTTCCATGTCCTCAACCTTATTTTCTAATTTGGATATCCGTGTGGCATGTTGTTTAGTTTTCTCATCAGAGCGAATAGTTCCTTCTTCGACTACCACTACACGTTGTTTAAGATCTTCCATATCTTGTGTGACATTCCCAAGCTTTTCGCATACTTCACTCATGAAAGCCTGTAGTTTTGTATTATCTTCTCTTAGTTGCAAAAAATATTGCTGGCTCTCTTGTCTTTGAGTGATAAGAGTCTGCATTATCATATCCATTGTCGTCAGGTTTGGTTGATCTTCGGTAGTTGCTGAACTCAAGACCTTTCCATCTCGTGTCAGATCGGCTAATTCAATATTAGGAGGGCTTGCTGGCAACCCTTTATCTGAAGCGGGCATATGGCTTGTTTCAGATATTTCGATTTCCATATCAGATCGGGCCCCCTCCGATGGATCTTTCGTTATGTCTTTCGCTATATCGTTTTCTGTCCCAATACTCGAAACCATAGATTTAGGAGCTATCTCCTTTGTGGTTAACTGAGAGTTCTGGAGGCTTGAGTTTGGAATTGTAGCGATTGGGGAATTTAAGGTGGGGCTAGTCAATTTCGTATCTGCTGTTGTGCCCATAGCCCTATCCTTCTGAGCAGAATTGATTGGCGGTATAGTTCCATCTATGATCGTATCTGTGTCTGCTGCTGTGCCAGTGCTCCCCAATAGCAGTGTTGTTTTCTTGCCCCCTTTTTGATATACATCTTCATCAAAATTAGCTCCAGAGAGCCTCTTTGCCATATTCTTTACTCCCCCTTTAGCCTGTATCCATTTTCTAAGTGGACTGTCATCAACATTGATCTTGGTATTTAGCCCAGTTTTGGGTACAGAGGAGGAAGTAACTTTGATAAGTGATTTACTAAGAACTTTTTTCAGTTTATTTTTGGCTTTATTCTTAGTCTTCCTTGAGGCTGATGGTTTACGATTATTCTGTCTATTATGTGTAGTTTCTGTCTCGCTATCGCCGCTTTCCGACACCTCTTCGTATTCAAAGTTAGATCCATCCTCATTGATCTCCACTGCGTCTATCGATAAACTCTCTGTAATATTAATTACATTCTGGTCTATTGATCCATTGAGTCCATTGGGATCTGTTGTAGGCTGCGTGACACATAATAAATCGACAGGCCCAATTGTATTGCCAGGAAGTACAATTTCTGGGTCCTTGTTCAAAGATTTAGTTGTTTGATTGAAAGCCTCCTCTGATTGTTCCTCGCCTGTAATCTTGTCATCGAGCTCTAGCAGATCTAAATGCTCTGTCTGGTCTGCAAACAGATTCGGCATTATGTTATTGATATTCGAGGTATTATTCGGAGTAGCTTCTTCACTGGTGAGCAGCTCTGTCTCAGTGTTTCTAGCGATTCTTTTATCGAATACACCTGGACTAACTATTTGTCTTGCGGCCAATATCAAGCTTCCTTTAGCCCCCTCGATAGTTCCTGTCGCACCCGCCACTTTCCCTTTGCCATTATTAGCGCTTTCTCCTAATTTGGAGTTGTTCTTAAAGTTTGCGGCGTTTACAGTACCTGAATTCTCTTGACCACCATTTTTACCAGTCCGTGCAGATCGGGTATTCAACTTTGGAGCCATACCTGTATCTGTAACTTTACTGCTCACTCGTGTGGTGTCTGACGTTCTCCTCTCAGCTGTAGCTGTGGTTTTTGCGGTAGCAGTGCTCAATTGCACCACTAAAGCTCCTAGTCCCGCCCAGCTGAACCAGCGAATTTGCTGTGTGTGAGCTCCTCTAGTCTTCCACGCCGGCAGTATCTTCCTGCTCAGGCGGCTCAAGCGATTGAGAAACTGCAGCATTCAACCTTCGCCTTCACCTCCACAGATATGGTTCACAAACGCTTAATTTTGTAGGATTGTGTGATTGCAAAAGTGGAAAAAATCAATCTCTTCGCCTCCGTTTGCCTCCGTCCGCAATCTGAAGTCTGTCCGTCCAGCCGCCCGAGAAAAGACCTCTGCGTTCACAGCATTCCCCGCCTCCGCGTTCTCAGCATACGCGATGCTCCGCGCCACTCCGATCAGCTGCAAAGCCCAGAAATCAATCACTCTGTTTTCATTCTGTTTCCCTACTCGGACGGCAGCAGTGTATATGTCATTCGGCTTCTTGCTTCTTGCGGGTTGCGTGCAGCCTGTTAATCCGAAATCTCGTCCGCCCAGCCGCTTTGACAGAGCCTCCAGCGTTCAGCCCCCGCAGAGAACACAGTGGTAAGCAGCTTCAACACCGCTTCGACATCGCTTTCTCGGCAACCACGACACTCCGATCAGCTGCTTGGCCCGGAAAGCGTTCTCCTTCTGTTTATCTGCTTAAACGCCAGCCGCGGATATATTATTCGGCTACTTGCGGGTTTAAGTTAAGTTTACGGGAAGAGCTACCCCCGTGCTGCCTGTTTCACCTGGCGGCGTCAACCCGCCATCTTGACTCCATGCCGGGTGTTTCTCAAGACACTCTCTTTTTCTTGTCACAGGCATGGGCGCCTTCCACCCACAAGCGATATGAGTCTGCTTGGAGACGATGGGTTGGATGGTGTCACGAGCGACAGGGAGATCTGGTGGGATCTCAGATCTCTATGATTGCAAATTTCTTGTCAGATTTGGCTCGTTCAGGCTTAGCATACAGATCGGTAAACACTTTCCGGTCAGCCATTTCGGCGGGACATCCGCACGTGGATGGTAGACCTGTCGGGGAACACCCTCTGGTGTGTAAGGTTGTCAGGGGGATCAGGATGCTGAATCCTCCGCAACCGAAGTATACGGAGCTTTGGGATGTTTCCATCATCTTGCGTTTTTTGTCGGCGTGGCCGGCTAATGAGGGTTTGTCTAGGAAGCAGCTCTCAGCGAAGCTTACGATGCTGTTATGCTTGATTTCTTGTAGACGAGTCTCAGGTATTCGAGCACTGGATTTGGCAGGTAGAGTATTTACTCCTACGGGAGTTTCCTTTACTATTTCAAAACGTACAAAAACATTTTCAAAATGTATTTCTTACCCTGCCTTTCCTCACCACAGCAAATTGTGTGTAGTGAAATGTCTGAAAGTTTATGAGGATTGTACCAGACAGTTTAGGAATGATTTTGGTCAATTATTGATTTCTCTGCAGAGACCTTTCCGCCCAGTCGCTAATGCTACTCTGGCCAGGTGGGTTTCATGGTTGTTGAACCTGGCGGGTATTGATTCTTCCAAGTTTGGAGCTCATTCTGTGAGGGGGGCTATGGCCTCTAAATCCTTTGGTGCCGGCTCTCGGCTTCAGGACATCATGACTGCGGCTGATTGGTCCTCTGAATCTACTTTTAAAACGTTTTATCATAAGCCTATTGTGGATGTGGCCTCGGTGGTGGTTGAGACACTTTAAACTAGCATAATCAGAGCCTCCGTGGACTGACATAGAATGAAAAATTGTCTAGCATTCGCGACAAAGAATTTTCAATTCTATTAAGGACACGGAGGCGAGGATTATCCCACCCGGGTGCCAATGATGTAATTGATATATCGTTTGAAGATGTGATGTATATTTTCCCACCCAAATGATGTTATGGCTTGGTGTATTCCTGGTTATTGGAATAGCCATTACGACATATTTTTTCGTTTCAGGAGATCAGCACAAACAGACCTGAATACGACTCCTGTGGACTGAGTTGGACCTCAGCTGTGGAGCAGTTTTCCCCGTCGGACAAGAGAATGCGATAGTTGCCACGTTGGGCTACAGTCTTGGTTGGACTGCGGAGGACATCGCAAAGAAAGAGGAAGGTTCCGGTTTTCATGGACTATTATTGTGCAGGACTTGTTAATGATTGGTGCAGACTAGTGGAGGGGGTTGTCCTTCCGGGGTCATGCAAGTTTAAAGTTTCTATTGGCTGCTGTTTTGCCAGTAAAGATAAGAGAAGCATAATCCTCGCCTCCGTGTCCTTAATAGAATTGAAAATTCTTTGTCGCGAATGCTAGACAATTTTTCATTATGCTTCTCTTCACTTTACTGACATAAACAGCAGCCAATAAAAACTTTAAACTGGCATGACCCCGGAAGGACAACCCCCTCCAACAGTATGCACCAATCACTATCAAGTCCAATGTATAACTGTCCATGTTTATCCATACGACCCCCTCTTTCTTTGCTGCTGCAGCAGCGAGTTAAGTGCCCTTTACCTTTCTACTTTATGGTGGTTAATGGTTGGAGGGCGGTGGTTGTGAACGGCGCGGGTTCGTGCCCTTGACTTTGTAAATGTTGATATGATTTCATGCCTTAGTGCTCATTGACTGCAACGTCTTCCGTTGTGCTGTGTGTCCTTCGCACGCTACTTTCGCGTTGCGGAGGTGTGTTTAGGTATTCGTCTTTTGACTCAGGTTATTTTGTGACCCGCTCGGGTCTGTGCCGCGCGTTTGTTTTGCCCGGTGTCCGCGAGTCGGCGGTGCGCGTGTCTCGCTCGGTAGGGGGCCGTGGAGCAGGAGGAGACAGACGCGAGCCTCTCGCGCTCAGGAGGCAGTCAAGTTCGGCCCCACGAGCGACGCGCATGCGCGAGGAGCCGCTTTCGTTTTCAACAGTGCCGGCTCCTCGCTCATCGCGCGTCTTTCCGACTGCATCAATCCTGGTCTCAGTGAACGCTTACCGGAGCGTGTCCGGATCAGAGCCTTGCTCTAGGGGAGCGTTTGTGTGAAAAAGGGGTCTCCTTCCACCTAAATCTTGGCCTCTCAGCGTGGTGAACTTTCTGGATTACTGTGTGTGTGTGTGTGTTTGAGGCACCCCTGGGCTGCTCCCCCCTGTTGAAGTTCCTCCACACCTCCCTGCTTTAGCGCTATGGCGTACTACGCCGAGGAGGATAACCAATGGTCTGGATATAATGAGTACGAAGAGTACGAGCCACAGGAAGAACAATTGGAGGAAAATTTGGTTGAGGCTCTGGATACCCATGTCCAAGGGTCAGTGAATAAGGCATTGATCAAGGCTCTCAAGCCTTTTACTCACACCCTTCAGAAATATGGCAAGAGGAAGTTTAAGTCAGCCCGTCAGGGTGATACCTCTCCTCAAGCCTCGGCCCAGGTGTTAGCACAGATGGCCAGGAATGTTATGAAGGATCATGGCTCGATGGTTATGGATACGTCTGGGGATTCGTCCCCGACCCCGCCTGTCACTTCTGATTCTGAGGTGGACTCGGTGACGTCCAGGAAGAAATCGAAGAAGGTGAAACACACCGCCTATAAGGCTGATGATAGTCAGGTGCCGAAGAACCTTCTGTTTGATCCAAACAACATTGTACACCCTAGGTCCACGGAATGGGTGCCATGCCCGGAGGTGGCACACTATGTGGGTAATAACCTGTGACAGGGTTTCGACAGTAGTGTCAGAGCCACGCTCAGATCTGAATGTCCCAGGCCATCCTTGACGGGTAAGGTGGCAGATACGCCGGACTTGGACCCCACGATGGCGGCCTTTATGAGAAAGTTTGCGAAAGATCCGAAAAAGGGATTAGATAGAGCCTGGCGGGGGTGTCAGGACAAAATGTTGGACGTAGCTGGACCCCTCACAAAGATCCTGGACGCAGCAGTCAAGGCAAAGGATAGGAAGGTGCCACTGGATGTGTCAGAGATTCTTGAATGGGCACAACGTGCCATGTGCTTTTTAGGGAATGCAAATGTGGCCCTGTCTACGGAGCGGAGGCGCTCCTTTCTTATGAGAATCGACTCCCAGCTGGCGGAAATGGCCCCTTCCGAACCTGGTTCTCTCGCCAATGGTATGCTTTTTGGAGACAAATTTGTTAGAGAAATGGGCAAGTACGTTGCCACCTTCTCCGCGCTGGACCGGGCGCAGTCAAATATCAAGAAGGTATTCCACACTGGTGTTTTTGATAGGGCCGGACGCCCACGAGGTCGAGGGTCCGGCCGAGGTTATGCACAGACCTCACGTGGTGCAGATCAGAGAGGCAGAGGCAACAGACGCTCCAACTTCTACCCCTCCCGCGATAGAGGAGGCAGGGGCAAAGGACAGAGAGGAACCTATCGTGGCCAGCAGAGTGGTTCTGGAGACAACTCCTACTCAGGTACGACTTTTGTGTCCGTCAGAACATATGGTGGGAGGCAGACTGTCTCTTTTTCTCCACAGGTGGCGCACGCTCACGAGCGACCCTTGGGTGTTGCAGACTGTACAGGGATTTCACATAGAGTTCTATGCCTCCCCGATCCAACGGTGGAGACCGAGTCCCCTGCATTTTTCCCAGACAGAGCAGAGTTTCATCGACGTAGAGATATGCTCTTTACTCCAGAAGGGCGCGATTGTGGAAACCGTTCCACACGACCTGGGCTTCGTGAGCACTGTCTTCGTGGTCCCCAAAAAAGACCAGGGGTATCGGCTAGTGTTGAACCTCAGGGAATTCAACGGCTGGGTGGTGTATCGACACTTCAAAATGGAAGGTATACACCTACTGCGCGACATCCTCCTAGAACAAGATTGGATGGTACGCCTGGACTTAAAAGACGCCTACCTGGCGGTGTCCATTTACCCCCCTCACCAGCGTTTTCTACAGTTTCAGTGGCGCGACCGATGGTTCGAGTTTTCGGCCATGCCCTTTGGGCTGTCGTCCGCCCCATGGTGTTTCACCAAGCTGATGAGACCCGTGGTACAGAACTTGAGGGAACGGGGCGTTCGCCTCATTATTTACCTCGACGACATACTGATTTTAGGTCGGTCGCTGGAGATGGTGTCTCTCCATCTGTCCTGGACGATTCAACTTCTTCAGGACTTGGGTTTCCTTCTGAATTTACAGAAGTCCATCTTGCAACCTTCTCAGGTGATGGAGTTCCTGGGTTTCCAAGTCGACTCGGTGAAGGCTCAACTACTCTTGCCCCTCAAGAAGAGAGTGGCTATCAGGAAGGAGTTGAGGAGAGCGCTTGCCTCTCCGACAATCTCCTTGAGGATTTTGGCGCGCCTGGTCGGACTTCTAGCGTCATCTATCCAGGCGATATTTCCGGGCCCCTTACATTACAGGGCCTTGCAGCGTTTGAAGGCATTGCACTTGCGCAAAGGTCTGACTTACGCTCAACAAATTTCCCTTTCGCCAGAGGCTCGTACGGAGATGAACTGGTGGTTAGAGCATATGGATGCGTGGAATGGCAGAGCCATTTTCGCGGCCACCCCGGAGGTGGTGATAGAGTCAGATGCCAGCCGCTGGGGCTGGGAAGCCCGTTGCGGCTCGGTGGAGACGGGGGGTCGGTGGTCCAGCGACGAGCTGAGTCTCCACATCAATTGCCTGGAACTTCTGGCGGGTTCCTTTGCGATTCGCACTCTGTCCCCTCAGAAAGTGTCATGCTGCATTCTCCTACGCATGGACAATGTGTCCGCGGTGCGATACATAAATCGCCTGGGAGGAACCAGGTCTCGCCTCCTGGCGGAGATAGCGAAAGATTTCTGGCACTACTGCCTGGCCCATCAAATCTCAGTGACGGCGGAGTATATTCCGGGATCTGCCAACGTGACGGCGGATTGGAACTCTCGATACTTGAGAGATGCCAGCGATTGGAGACTGCACCCTCGGATCTTCGGGGCATTGAACCACAAATGGGGTCCATGTGTGACGGACCTTTTTGCCTCTCGGCTCAACCGGCAGCTTCCCCAATTTTACAGCTGGCGCCCGGATCCCTTGGCGATCAGCTCGGACGCCTTCCTTCAATCGTGGACGACGGGCATTCTGTATGCCTTTCCTCCGTTTATCATGATCCCGAGAGTTCTGGCTCAGGTTCGGAGGCAGACAGCGGAACTGGTCTTAATCTCACCGTGCTGGAAGGCTCAAGCGTGGTTCCCGGTGGCAATGAGTCTCACCTGTGCACCGCCAGTGCGGATTTCATCGTTTCCGGATCTCCTCACGGACCCAGTGGGTCTTCCCCACCCGTTGGTCCTTCAGAATCAGTTGTCCCTCATGGCGTGGAGACTTTCCGGCGACGTTGGCAAATGCCGGGAGTTTCACAGGACACTCTCTTTTTCTTATCTCAGGCATGGGCGCCTTCCACCCACAAACGATATGAGTCTGCTTGGAGACGATGGGTTGGTTGGTGTAACGAACGGCAGGGAGATCCGGTGGGATCCGATATCACTGTCATAGCGAATTTCTTATCGGAACTGGCGAGATCTGGCCTGGCTTATCGAACAGTGAATAACTTCCGGTCGGCGATCTCTGCGGGGCACCCGCATGTGGACGGTAAGCCCGTTGGGGAACACCCTTTGGTGTGCATAGTAGTCAGAGGGGTCCGCTTAGTGAAGCCCCCTCAACCCAGGTATACTGAACTCTGGGACGTGTCAGTGGTCCTGCGTTTTTTGGCGGCCTGGCTGGCTAATGAGGGTCTGTCTCGCAAACAGCTCTCAGCTAAACTTACACTTCTCCTCTGTTTGGTCTCATGCAGGCGAGTGTCGGATATTCAAGCCTTGGATTTATCAGGTAGAGTATTCACTCCCACGGGAGTTTCTTTTACGATCTCTAGACGTACGAAAACTCATACAAAATGTATTGCATATCCTGCATTTCCTCATCACAGTAAATTATGTGTAGTCAAATGTTTGAAGGTATATGAGGATTGTACTAGAGAATTTAGAACTGGTTTTGGTCAACTGTTGATTTCATTACAGAAACCTTTCCGCCCAGTCACCAGTGCGACTCTGGCCAGGTGGGTTACCTGGTTGTTGGACCTGGCGGGTATTGATACCTCTAAATTTGGGGCTCATTCTGTGAGAGGGGCTATGGCCTCAAAATCCTTTGGTGCCGGATCTCGGCTTCAAGATATCATGACTGCGGCAGATTGGTCTTCTGATTCCACCTTTAAAGTGTTTTATCATAAACCTATTGTGGATGTGGCCTCGGTGGTGGTGGATAAACTTTAAACTAGCATAATCTGAGCCTCCGTGGACTGACATAGAATGAAAAATTGTCTAGCAGACGCGACAAAGAATTTTCAATTCTATTAAGGACACGGAGGCGAGGATTATCCCACCCGGGCTTGCAGGATGGTATTTCATGCAATATTGTATGGTTGATTAATTATTGTACCCACCCGAATGATTGTTATTGGCTTCTTGTATTTCCAAGTTTGGGAATGGCCATTACGACTTATGTTCTTGTTTCAGGTGATCAGCACAAGCAGACATGAGATGAACAGTCTATGATCTGGAAAGCTATGACGAGGTGCAGGAGGTGCCTTCCTCGACGTTGGATGCGATGGTTGCCACGTTGGCCTCCGGTCTTGTTGGACTGATGATGTGTCGCAAAGAAAGAGGAGGTCGTATGGATAAACATGGACAGTTATACATTGGACTTGATAGTGATTGGTGCATACTGTTGGAGGGGGTTGTCCTTCCGGGGTCATGCCAGTTTAAAGTTTTTATTGGCTGCTGTTTATGTCAGTAAAGTGAAGAGAAGCATAATCCTCGCCTCCGTGTCCTTAATAGAATTGAAAATTCTTTGTCGCGTCTGCTAGACAATTTTTCACTCAGCTCGGGCAGGCGTTGGAACAGGAGGCAGGCTCTGATTGGCCCACTCTTTCACCGCTCATGTTTAACTCAGCTCGGGCAGGCGTTGGAACAGGAGGCAGGCTCTGATTGGCCCACTCTTTCACCACTCATGTTTAATTCTATGTCAGTCCACGGAGGCTCTGATTATGCTTCTCTAACTCTTTACTGACATTACAGCAGCCAATAAACTTTAAACTTGCATGACCCCGGAAGGGCAACCCCCTACACTGGTCTGCACCAATCACTGTCCCTTCTCACATAATAACAGTCACTGAACACAGGAAACCTCCTCTTTCTTTGCTGCTGCAGCAGCGAGTTAAGTGCCTTTTACCTTACTTCGTGTTATGTTGTGGTTATTGGCATTTAAGAGGGCTTATTTCGTAGTAGCGCTTCAGCGCTTTCATTGTTCTTGCCCCGATATTGTTTGCCGTGATATTGTTTGCCGTGTTGTGAAAGGTTTTCCGCATGTTTGAGTGCGCGCGTGTGGCGCGATGCGGCGGAGCGCTGTGTGACCGGCAGGGGGCAGTGGAGTAGGAGGAGGCAGACGCGGGTTCCTCGCTCACAAGGAGCAGGCGAGTGTTGGCCCCATACGCTTTGCGCACGCGCGAGGCGCCGACTTTTCAATTGAAATTGACGACTGCCTCGCGCGTCCCGTTTTCAGCCCTGCATCAATCCTTGGCCTCAATTTAACGCTAACCGGAGCGTGTCCGGATCAGAGCCAGGCTCGAGGGGAGCATTTTGTGTGCTTATAAAGGGGTCTCCTTCCACCATTAGGACTTGCCTCATTGTGTTTATCTGGACTTTGGTGACTTTGGTGTGTGTGTGTGTGTGAGGCACCCCTGCTCCCCCCCGTGAACTTCCTCCACACCTCCCAGCTTTCAAGCCATGGCGTACTACGCCGAGGAGGGCGACCAATGGGTTGAGTATAACAAGTATGATGAATATGAGCCACAAGAAGAGCAGTTGGAGGAAAATTTCGTGGAGGCCCTGGACTGTCAGGTCCAAGGGTCAGTTAATAAAGCCCTAATTAAGGCTCTCAAGCCTTTTACTAAGCCCCTGCAGAATTATGGGAAGAGAAAGTTTAAATCGGCCCGTAAGGGTGGTACCTCTACTCCCTCAGCACAGGTTTTGGCACTAGATCCCAAGAAGGGATTGGATAGGGCATGGCGTGGCTGCCAGGATAATTTGTTAGACATCTCAGGGCCCCTCACTAAAATTATGGAAGCCGCAGTTAAGGCAAAGGAGCAGAATGCGCCACTGAACGTGACGGATGTCTTGGAATGGACACAGCGTGCCATGTGCTTTCTGGGGAATGCTAACGTAGCCCTTTCCACGGAGCGGAGACGCTCTTTCCTTATGAGGATCGATTCCCAGCTGGCAGAGATGGCCCCCACTGAAGCAGGGGCACTGGCTAATGGGATGCTCTTCGGAGATAAGTTCGTGAGGGACATGGGCAAATATGTTGCCACTTTCTCCCCATTGGATAAAGCGCAAGTAAACATCCGGAAGGTGTTCAACTCCGGTGTTTTTGATAGGGCCGGACGTCAGCGAGGTCGTGGTGCCGGCCGTGGCTTTAACCAGACCTCGCGTGGAGCAGAGCAAAGAGGCAGAGGCAATCAGCGACCCAATTTCTATCCCTCCCGCAATCGGGGAGGTGGTGGCAGAGGACAGAGAGTCAACTATCGTGGCAACTATCGAGGCCAACAGAATTCCTCAGGAGACAATTCCTACTCAGGTACGAGTTCTTTGTCCTTCGGAGCACATGGTGGGAGGCAGGGTGGCTCTCTTTCTTCACAGGTGGCGAGAGCTCACGTCCGACCCCTGGGTGTTGCAAACAGTACAAGGGTATCACATAGAGTTTTATGCCTCCCCAGCGCAGCGGCATGCACCCGCTCCCCTACATTTTTCCCTACCAGAACAGAGTTTCATCGACGCAGAGGTACTTGCATTGATCCGAAAAGGAGCGGTGGTGGAGACCTCACCACACGCTCAGGGCTTTGTGAGTACCGTCTTCGTGGTTCCCAAGAAGGATCAGGGTTTTCGGCTAGTGTTAAACCTCAGAGACTTCAATGCTTGGGTGGTGTATAGGCACTTCAAAATGGAAGGCATACACTTGTTGCGCGACATCCCGCTAGAACAGAACTGGATGGTGCGTCTGGACTTGAAGGACGCATACCTGGCGATCCCCATTTTCCCACCGCATCGACGGTTTCTACAATTTCAGTGGCGTTACCGGTGGTACGAATTTTCCACCATGCCCTTTGGCCTCTTGTCCGCTCCCTGGTGTTTCACCAAGCTGATGAAACCGGTAGTCCAGTGGTTAAGAGAAAGGGGCGTGAGATTAATCATTTACCTCGACGACCTCTTGATCTTGGGTCGGTCTCCAGAGATAGTCTCGCTCCACCTGTCATGGACGATTCACCTGCTCCAGGCGTTGGGTTTCCTATTAAATTCGCAAAAGTCCATTTTGATTCCCTCTCAAACGATGGAGTTCCTGGGCTTCCAGTTCGACTCGGTGAAGGCTCAATTGCTCTTACCTCTCAAGAAGAGGGTGGCGATCAGGAAAGAGTTGAGGAGAGCGCTTGTCTCTCCGACAATTTCCTTGAGGACCTTGGCGCGCCTGGTGGGCCTTTTGGCGTCCTCCATCCAGGCGATTTTCCCGGGCCCTTTGCACTACAGGGCCCTGCAACGATTGAAGGCGATGCATCTGCGCAAGGGATTGACTTATGCCCAGCAGGTTTCCCTGTCGACAGAGGCACGTACGGGGATGAACTGGTGGTTAGAGCATATGGATGCCTGGAATGGCAGAGCCATTTTTGCTGCAACACCGGAGGTGGTGATAGAGTCGGACGCCAGCCGGTGGGGCTGGGGAGCCCGTTGCGGCTCAGTGGAGACGGGGGGTCGCTGGTCTCGCGAAGAGCTCAGTCTCCACATTAATTGCCTGGAACTCCTAGCGGGTTCTTTCGCGATTCGCACTCTGTCCCCGCAGAAAGTGTCCTGGTGCATTCTCCTACGCATGGACAATGTGTCCGCAGTACAGTATATAAATCGCCTAGGCGGCACCAGATCACGCCTCCTGGCGGAGATTGCCAAAGACTTCTGGCATTATTGCCTGGCACATCAGATCTCGGTGACGGCGGAGTATATACCGGGCTCTGTCAACGTGACAGCGGATTGGAATTCTCGGTATCTGAGGGATGCCAGCGACTGGAGGTTGCACCCCAGGATTTTCAGGGAATTGGACCACAGGTGGGGTCCGTGCGTGATAGATCTGTTTGCCTCGCGGCTCAACAGGCAAGTGCCCCAGTTTTACAGTTTGCGGCCGGATCCCTTGGCGATCAGTTCGGACGCCTTTCTTCAGTCGTGGACGACGGGCATTCTATATGCATTTCCTCCATTTATCATGATCCCGAGGGTGCTGGCTCAAGTGAGGAGGCAGCAAGCGGAGGTGATCTTGATCTCCCCGTGTTGGAGAGCACAAGCGTGGTTCCCGGTCGCAATGAGTCTCGCGTGTGCATTGCCAGTGCGAATCTCATCGTTTCCGGACCTTCTTACGGACCCGGTGGGCCTTTGCCACCCGTTAGTGATGCAGGATCAGTTGTCCCTCATGGCATGGAGACTTTCCGGCGTCGTTGGCAAGTGCCGGGAGTTTCGCAAGACACTCTCTTTTTCTTGTCACAGGCGTGGGCACCTTCCACTCACAAGCGCTATGAATCCGCTTGGAAACGATGGGTTGGTTGGCGTGACGAACGGCAGGGAGATCCGGTGGGATCCGATGTCCGTATGATCGTAGATTTCTTGTCGGAACTGGCGCGGTCAGGCATGGCATATAGATCGGTGAATAATTTTCGATCTGCTATTTCGGCAGGACACCCGCATGTGGATGGCAAGCCAGTCGGAGAACATCCCCTGGTGTGTAAGGTAGTCAGGCGGATCCATTTAGTGAATCCCCCTCAGCCCAAGTATACTGAACTTTGGGATGTTGCAGTGGTCTTACGCTTCTTGTCAGCGTGGCCGGCTAATGAGGGTTTGTCGCGAAAGCAACTCTCCGCTAAGCTTACGCTTTTGCTCTGTTTGATTTCATGCAGACGCGTATCGGACATTCGAGCATTGGATTTGGCAGGTAGAGTATTCACTCCTTCGGGAGTTTCCTTTAATGTTTCAAGGCGGACTAAAACACATTCAAAATGTATTTCTTACCCTGCATTTCCTCACCACAGTAAGTTATGTGTGGTAAAGTGTTTAAAGGTATATGAGGATTGTACTAGGGAATTTAGGAATGATTTTGGTCAATTGTTGATTTCATTGCAGAGACCTTTTCGCCCAGTCACCACTGCGACTCTGGCCAGGTGGGTTTCCTGGTTGTTGAACCTAGCGGGTTTTGATACCTCCAAATTTGGAGCACACTCCGTTAGAGGAGCTATGGCCTCAAAGGCCTTTGGTGCCGGTTCCCGGCTTCAGGATATCATGACTGCGGCAGATTGGTCATCTGACTCCACTTTTAAGACATTTTATCATAAGCCTATTGTGGATGTGGCCTCGGTGGTGGTGGAGAAACTTTAAACTAGCATAATCAGAGCCTCCGTGGACTGACATAGAATGAAAAATTGTCTAGCAGACGCGACAAAGAATTTTCAATTCTATTAAGGACGGAGGCGAGGATTATCCCACCCGGGCTAGCAGAAATGTAGTTTGCATTTTACTGTGAAATGTGATGTATTTTACCCACCCGAATGATGTTTATGGCTTGTTGTATTCCTGAGTGTTGGAATGGCCATTACGATGTATATTTTCGTTTCAGGTGATCAGCACAAACAGACTTGAGAAAGACTCCTGTGGACTGCGTTGTTGTGCTGTTTTTGAGGAGAAGTTTATTCCCTTCGGAACTGTTTCAGAAGTTACCACGTTGGGTTCCAGTCTCGGTTTGGACTGATGAAGAAATCGCAAAGAAAGAGGAGGTTTCCTGTGTTCAGTGACTGTTATTATGTGAGAAGGGACAGTGATTGGTGCAGGCCAGTGTTGGGGGTTGCCCTTCCGGGGTCATGCAAGTTTAAAGTTTATTGGCTGCTGTAATGTCAGTAAAGAGTTAGGGAAGCATAATCCTCGCCTCCGTGTCCTTAATAGAATTGAAAATTCTTTGTCGCGTCTGCTAGACAATTTTTCACTCAGCTCGGGCAGGCGTTGGAACAGGAGGCAGGCTCTGATTGGCCCACTCTTTTTTACCGCTCATGTTTAACTCAGCTCGGGCAGGCGTTGGAACAGGAGACCGGCTCTGATTGGCCCACTCTTTCACCACTCATGTTTAACTCAGCTCGGGCAGGCGTTGGAACAGGAGGCAGGCTCTGATTGGCCCACTCTTTCACCGCTCATGTTTAACTCAGCTGGGGCAGGTGTTGGAACAGGAGGCCGGCTCTGATTGGCCCACTCTTTCACCGCTCATGTTTAACTCAGCTCGGGCAGGCGTTGGAACAGGAGGCCGGCTCTGATTGGCCCACTCTTTCACCGCTCATGTTTAGCTCAGCTCGGGCAGGCGTTGGTACAGGAGGCCGGCGCTGATTGGCCCACTCTTTCACCGCTCATGTTTAACTCAGCTGGGGCAGGTGTTGGAACAGGAGGCCGGCTCTGATTGGCCCACTCTTTCACCGCTCATGTTTAACTCAGCTCGGGCAGGTGTTGGAACAGGAGGCAGGCGCTGATTGGCCCACTCTTTCACCACTCATGTTTACCTCAGCGAGGGCCGGCGTTGGAACAGGAGGCCGGCTCTGATTCTATTACAGGACCGGAGGCTTCGTATTATGCTTCTCTTTCTTTTTAATGCTACACACAGCAGCCAATGAAAATCATTGTAAATGTGAACAAACTACATTTCCCATGATGCAAACATACATCACATCCTGTCAAAGCCCATAAGAACTAGGCAACACCGGATATAGTCCTCTTTCTTTGCTGCTCACGCAGCCAGTTAAGTGCCTATTTGATTAGCGCCTTTGCGAGATGTATTTTTGAAATTGTTGTGCTTTATTTTGTGCATTATTGTGCTGTGTCCGCTTTGCCCTTTGGGCTCAGGTTTATTGTACACGCTGCGGCGCGCCCTGCTTCGAGCTTGCTGCTCGTTTCTTCCTCTCTCGGCGCCGAGTGAGTTCGCGCCTCTTCCCCTTGCGCACAGGGGCCGCGAACTCACCGGGTAGCCGTCTTGGTGCTTCGGGAGCAGCGCTTGTGTCGCGTTTGCTCCCGCATGTGCTTTTGACCTTCTGCACTCGCGCGGAGGCGCGGAGATCGCGGCGGCTGCCGCTTGACTTTGAGGGCATTTTAGATTTGTACTTTCACGACTGGGCACGGTACCGACTCGCCAACAGCAAGGTTCTTTCTTCTAATTAGAGCGCTTGGCCCTCCCTCATTGGCCTCAGACGCTCGGAGCCGATAGTTAGAGTTAGGCTATAGTTTCAACGTGCGTAGCCCAATTGGGCTGGTTTTTGGTAGGATTGGGCTACGCACATCGCTACTGCCCGTTTTTTGGTCAGTTTAGTTAGTTTCTCGATCATTCTCCTGCTGATTTCCATCGGAGGAGGTTTTGGACGCTTGGCAAGCTGCAATAACTGCTGGGCCTAGAGGGTGCACACCTCTTTGAACTGAATTTAGGATTTTGGCTCCATATTTACGCCTGTGGGCTGCAATAACTTTATACAGCCTTTGGCTGAGGAGCTAGGTACCTGGTTGCCCTTATCTCTATATCTTGTGCTGTGGGTTGGCTCCCCTTGTGACTCCTCTTCTTCTTTTGCTCTTGGTCATCATGAGCAAGTCTATGTATAAATTTGGTGCCACCATGGAGGACTGGGTGACATATGATGAGGAGAATGTCTATGCTGAGGAAGTGGTTAATCCTTCTGTTGAAGAGAAAATTGTTGAGGCTCTGGACGCCACTGTCCAAGACTCCGTCAACAAGGCCCTGGAAAAGGCAGTTCCTGGAACTGTACAGCAGGCTCTGGCTAGTGCTCTGAAACCGATCACAAAACAGCTGGAAAAGTTTGCTAAAATGCAAAAGGGTTTCACTCCAGCTGATACCGCGAAGAAGGGCGCAGCCAGGGCTTTAAGTGGGCCGGGTCTCAAGGGGTCTGAGCACCGGCAGTTTTTTTCAGGGGGCCTCGAAACGGGTCTCTGTCGGGCTCCGTTTTGAGCCCTGACACAGGCAGTCCGTTTTTTAACCAGACTGCAGTGACAGCTGTTTGCTGTCACTGACAGCTGTTTGCGGTCACTGCAGTCCGGAAAAAAAGTGCCAGGGCGCAAAACAAAGCCTGATAGAGACCTGTTTCGAGACAGCAGGCACATGGATGTGCGCTGCTCACACTGCTCACTTCTCAGTAGTATAGAAGTTACAGCGTGACGTCATGCCAGGGGAGCGTTGTGGGGGAAGGGAAATCCTTTAAGAGTCATTTTCTTTCTAGATTTCCCTTCTCTTTCTGAAACTCAGGAGCAGCAACATTGTGTCACCAGGGATTTAATTGGAAGCTTTGTCAATATTATATAATACAAGTCATAGTTGCAGCTTATTTATCTTCTGCAAGTAATAACCATTGACAAAGCCAATATTCCTTACTTAATGTAGGTATGATGTTACTTATATCAAATATCTGGATGCAATGACAGAAACAACAAAATACAAGTCGGGCGGCACACTATGCTAAGTACAGATTTTTTGCGTAAGTAATTTAAAGCCATACCCCTAATTACACTGACCACGCCTCTTTGAAAGACCCCCCAGTTTTTTCATCCCACTTAAAGCCCTGGGCGCAGCGACATCTCAGGCGCCCTCAGAGATTTGGCCTCACTCTTACTCTATGTCCTCCCTGCCTGCTCCTGATTCTGGTAGGAACACCCAGGTAGTGGTTACTGATACTGACACGGATACTACCACTGCTACTGACACTTGTGACGAATCTCCACCTAAAAAGCGGTCTAAGAAATCCAAGCATGTGGAATCTGCCCAGTCTCTGTCCACTCCCTTCACTTTCGACCCGGCAGATATCGTCCACCCAAGATCTTCCGATTGGCTCCCAGCCCCGGAGGTCGCTGCCTATATCCATGACAATCTCCGCAGGAGTTTTGACAAAGAGGTTAGGAATAGACTCCGCTCGGAATGCCCGCGGCCTGACATTTCCGACAAGGTGGCGGAGACCCCCGATATAGACCCTAGTATGCTCACCTTTCTCAAGAAATTCGCCAAGGACCCCAAAAAGGGTATAGACCGCGCATGGAGGGGCTGCCAGGACAAACTCCTGGACGTGGTCGGTCCTCTAGCAAAAATCCTAGAGATGGCTTTGGAGGCCCAGGAATCCAACTCGGCCATGGATCCGCATGTGTTGGCGGGCTGGACCCAGAGGGCCATTTGCCTTTTGGGCAATGCGAACTGTGCAATTTCGGCGGTGCGCTACATCAACAAACTAGGGGGTACAAGATCCTCCATGTTAGTCGAGATAGCCAAGGATTTCTGGCATTACTGTCTGACCCATCAGATTTCGGTCACGGCGGAATACATCCCAGGTCAGTCGAATGTGGTGGCGGATTGGCACTCGCGCCACCTGAAGGACTACAGCGATTGGCAACTCAACCCGAAAGTGGTGCACTGGTTGCAATCGATTTGGGGGACATGCCTGATCGATCTTTTTGCGTCCCGCCTGAATCGTCAGATGTCTCTGTTTTTCAGTTGAAGACCGGATCCGCTGGCTCTAGCGACGGATGCTTTTTCTCAGGACTGGTCTCAGTCACTGAATTATGCGTTTCCCCCCTTCATTCTGATTCCCCGATTGTACTCTCGGGTTCTGCGTCAGAAGGCGGAGTTGATTTTAGTGACTCCCCTTTGGAAGTCGCAGCCGTGGTTCCCGGGCCTTCTGGAACTGTGCTGTGACCTTCCCAGGAAGATCCCGGATTCTCCGACGCTGCTCCAGGGCCCTCAGGGAGAGATACACCAGATGATTCTGTTGGGGCATCTAACTCTGATGGCCTGGAGACTTTCAGGAAACGTTGGCAAATGCCAGAGTTTTCGGAGCAGGCTTCAGCCTTTATTGACCAAGCCTGGGCTCCCTCCACCAGGAAGCGGTATACTTCCACTTGGAAGGGCTGGGTTCGTTGGTGCATGGAACGGCACGTGGATCCCTTGGGGGCAGGACTGCCCTGTATCATAAATTTCCTTTCTGCAAAAGCATCGGAGGGGCTAGCTTATCATTCTGTTAACAACTTCCGCTCCGTGATTTCGGCGGGACACTCTCAGATTGATGGTAAACCGGTAGGTATGCACCCTATGGTCTGCAAACTATTGAAGGGGATTCGGGTTGCGAATCCGCCTAAGCCCAAGTATACGTCCTTATGGGACGTCTCTAAAGTGCTCGATTTTCTCGCGAACTGGCCTCTTAACGATTTGTTGTCCAGAAAGCAAATTTCAGCCAAACTTGCTATGTTACTCTGTCTTTCGGCTTGTCGCCGTTCTTCTGACGTGAAGGCCCTGGATATTACGGGTAGAGTATTCACCCCGGAAGGGGTTTCCTTTAATATAACAGCCAGAACTAAGACTATGTCTCATTGTGTTGATTACTATGCCTTTCCTAGCAATGCTAAACTGTGTGTGGTGCAATGCCTTAAAGCATACGAGGAATGTACAAAAAATGTAAGACCTCTAGGTGTTTCGCAATTGTTGATTGCTTTACAGAAGCCTTTCAGACCTGTTACTGCAGCTACTATAGCCAGGTGGTTGAAATTTATAATGCAAGAGGCTGGCATTGATACTCAGGTGTTTGGTGCACATTCTGTTCGGGGTGCCATGGCGTCTAAGAGTTTTTTGTTGGGATGTACTATTCAGGATATAATGCATTCTGCTGATTGGTCTTCTGAATCCACGTTCAAACAGTTTTACTACAAACCGGTGGGTGATATTTCCTCGGTGGTGTTTCAAGAGCGTTAAACTAGCATAATACGAAGCCTCCGGTCCTGTAATAGAATACAAAATTAGCTAGCTATCGCACCAAGAATTTTCAATTCTATTAAGGACACGGAGGCGAGGATTATCCCACCCGGTTATTACATGTTTTGTAATATTATGCCCACCCTGACATGTTCTGTTTGACAGACTTTACGGGCATGTTTTTCTCATCCTTTCAGGTTCTGAAAAGAAGATGGACTGAATGTCTTGAGGATCGATGGGATTCTTTCCAGTTGACTGTTCTTCCACGTTGGAGGCGATTCATGTTGGATCAAGTTTCTTAATGGACTTATGTTCGTAGCAAAGAAAGAGGACTATATCCGGTGTTGCCTAGTTCTTATGGGCTTTGACAGGATGTGATGTATGTTTGCATCATGGGAAATGTAGTTTGTTCACATTTACAATGATTTTCATTGGCTGCTGTGTGTAGCATTAAAAAGAAAGAGAAGCATAATCCTCGCCTCCGTGTCCTTAATAGAATTGAAAATTCTTGGCGCGATAGCTAGCTAATTTTTTATTCTATGGCATTCCACGGAGGCTCTGATTATGCTAGTTTAAAGTCCTTCACTAAAGCATGGGCCGGTCGGCCGCCCACAGAGATGTGCCCGGCTTGTGCCCATACTAAGGAGAATGAAGTACATGTTATCTTTTTCAGTCGAGCCTAACATAAAAGTAGACAATTTTGGCTCGTCCCTCTGCTTAAAAACCTGGGATTTAGAACATTCCTCCCTGCATTCAGAGTTTTAAAGACAGACTTATCTCCACCAACAGTGTTCGCCATAGCCAAATTTTTAACAGCAATGTGGCACGCTAGAACCCGTTACATAAAGATGGCAGGAGACTCTTGAAAATCCCTCGCTTTTGTCACACTGTCACCCTAGTTTTAACACTCCTTTTTAAAAAAAACGTATGTATTTTACAGACGTACTGGAATTTTAAATGATGTGTTTATTGTATATCTTTTATGATCACTTGATCGAAATAAAGATTTGAAACTTGACTTGCTAGTTTAAAGTTCCTCAACTACCACCGAGGCCACATCCACAATGGGTTTATGATAAAACGTCTTGAATGTGGAATCAGACAACCAATCCGCCGCAGTCATGGTGTCTTGGAGCCGGGAACCGGAACCAAAAGATTTAGAGGCCATAGCTCCCCTCACAGAATGGGCTCCAAATATGGAGGTATCAATACCGGCAAGACTCAAAAGCCAGGAAACCCACCTGGGCAAAGTCGCAACTGTGACTGGGCGGAAAGGTCTCTGTAGAGATATCAATAACTGGCCTAACACATCAGTTCTAAATTCTCTAGTACAATCCTCATAAACCTTTAAACATTTTACCACACATAATTTACTGTGATGAGGAAAAGCAGGGTATGAAATACATTTTGAATGCGTTTTAGTACGTTTTGAAATTGTAAAAGAGACTCCCGAAGGAGTATATACTCTACCTGCCAAATCCAATGCACGAATATCAGACACTCGCCTGCATGAAACCAGGCAGAGTAAAACCGCAAGCTTGGCAGAAAGCTGCTTCCGTGATAGACCCTCATTAGCTGGCCAAGCCATCAGAAAACGTAAGACCACCGACACATCCCAAAGTTCCTTGTACTTGGGTTGGGGAGGGTTAACCAACCGGATCCCCCTGACAACCTTACACACTAGGGGATGTTCCCCCACAGGTTTACCATCCACATGTGGATGTCCCGCAGAAATTGCCGATCTGAAGTTATTCACCGTCTGGTACGCCATACCTGAACTCGCAAGTTCTGACAGAAAATTCGCAATCATATACACATCGGATCCCAAAGGATCACCCTGCCGTTTGTTACATCAACCAACCCATCTTCTCCAAGCAGACTCATATCGCTTGTGAGTGGAAGGTGCCCACGCTTGTGACAGGAAAAAGAGAGTGTCTTGCGAAACTCCCGGCACTTGCCAACGATGCCGGAAAGTCTCCAGGCCATGAGACTTAAGGGATTCTGAAGGACCAGCGGGTGTTGAAGCCCTAACGGATCTGTTAGGACATCCGGGAAGGGAATGATCTGCAATAGAGACGCACATGCAAGACTCATTGCGACGGGGAACCACGCTTGTGCCTTCCAACATGGGGAAATCAACACAATCTCTGCTTCATGCCGTCGAACTTGAGCCAGAACTCTCGGGATCATGACTAATGGGGGAAACGCATATAGAATGCCCGTCGTCCACAATTGAAAAAAAAGGCATCCGAGCTGATCGCTAGCGGATCTGGTCGCCAGCTGAAGAATCGGGGTAACTGTCTGTTGAGCCGAGAGGCGAGGGCAGGCGTTGGAACAGGGGCGGGCTCTGATTGCAGGGTTGGATGAAAAATTGTCTAGCATTCGCAACAAATAATTTTCAATTCTATTAAGGACACGGAGGCGAGAATAATGCTTCTCTAACTTTACTGACAAAAACACAGCAGCAAAAGAGTTAACTTTAAACCAGCATAACCCGGAAGAACAACCCCCTCCAGGTATGCACAAATAGCATGACAGTAATCAATACATAAGGTCCCAGTGACGTAAGCACTTCCTCTTTCTTTGCAAAGTCTATAAGTAAAAGAATTCGAATCCAAAGGAACTTGAATGGAACACCTCAGGAAACCTACAGGAACGCAGAAGACTGGTAAAGAACGTCAGGATAGCGGAATCTTCAGGATTGGGTGTTTTGATCACCTGAAAAAGAAACCTAGCCATAATACCCATGTCGGACTAAATTAAAAACAGTCACAAAGAGAATTGGGTGGGTAAAAACAAGAGTTTAAGCATAGCATCAAACAATGCATTCAATATAAAACAGTTGAAAACCAATAATACATTAAATATCATGTAACATCTTGGGTGGGATTATTCTCGCCTCTGTGTCCTTAATAGAATTGAAAATTATTTGTTGCGAATGCTAGACAATTTTTCATTCTATGTCAGTCCACGGAGGCTCAAATAATGCTAGTTTAAAGTTGCTCCACTACCACTGACGCAATATCCACAATAGGTTTGTTGGGAAAGGTCTTGAAAGTGGATTCAGATGACCAATCCGCTGCAGTCATGATGTCTTGTAACTGAGACCCGGGGAGAAGGGCCTTAGAAGCCATAGAACCTCTAACAGAATGTGCTCCAAAAACTGAGGAATCAAAGCCAGCCAAGGTCAAAAGCCAAGTAACCCACCTGGCTAGAGTAGCTGAAGAGACTGGGCGGAAAGGTCTCTGAAGAGAAATTAAAAGTTGACCTGCCACATCATTTCGAAATTCTCTAGTACAGTCTTCATAGACCTTCAAACATTGCACAACACAAAGTTTACTATGATGTGGAAAAGCAGGATAAGAAACACATTTTGAATTTGTCTTTGTACGACGAGAAATGGTAAAAGAAACTCCAGAAGGAGTAAATACAGAGTCAATTTGGCCGATAATTGTTTGCGCGACAAACCATCATTAGCCGGCCAAGACTGCAAGAATCTGAGAACAATAGAAACATCCCATAAGGTGTGATATTTGGGTTGAGGAGGATTTACTAACCTGATACCTCGTAGAATCTTACAAACCAAAGGATGTTCTCCGACTGGTTTACCGTCAATATGAGTATGACCCGCCGAAAGGGCTGATCGAAAATTATTGACTGTCCTGAAAGCCATACCAGACTTGGCTAAATCAGACTAAAAATTCACAATTACAGAGATTCGGGATCCCAAAGGATCACTCTGTTGTTGACCACACCAACGCACCCATCGCCGCCAAATGGACTCCTAACGTTTGTGAGTGGAAGGTGCCCAAGATTGAGAGAGGAAATAGAGAGCGTCTTGCAAAACTCCCGGCACTTGCCAACGTCGCCGGAAAGTGTCCACGCCGTGAGAGACAATTGGCCCTGCAGGATCAGCGGATGAAAAAGACCGACAGGGTTGGTCAACAATTCCGGAAAGGACTTGATTTGAACTGGAGGAGCACATGACAGAGTCATTGCTCCTGGAAACCACGCTTGAGCTTTCCAACAAGGTGATACTAGGATTACTTCCGCCCTCTGTCGGCGAATGTGGGCCAACAATCTCGGGATCATTACGAGCGGTGGAAATGCATATAGAATGCCCATCGTCCATGATTGAAGGAAGGCGTCCGAGCTGATCGCTAACGGATCCGGACGCCAACTGTAAAACAGGGGAAGTTGCCTGTTGAGTCTTGAGGCAAAGAGATGTAGAACACACGGGCCCCATTTGGAGTTCAACGCTTGGAACACACAGGGATGCAGTTTCCAATCGCTTGAGTCCCATAGGAATCTGGAATTCCAGTCTGCCACCACATTCAAGGAACCCGGAATGTACTCTGCCATCACTGAGATGTGATGGTCCAGGCAATAATGCCAAAAATCCTTGGTGATTTCCACTAGAAGGCGGGATCTGGTACCTCCGAGACGATTGATGTAGCGCACCGCGGACACATTGTCCATGCGCAGAAGTATACAACAACTGGCCTTCTGAGGAGAAAGAGTCCGAATAGCAAAAGAGCCCGCTAACAGCTCCAGGCAGTTGATATGGAGATGTAATTCCTCCTGAGACCAACGACCACCGGTCTCCAAAGTCCCGCAACGAGCCCCCCAACCCCAACGACTGGCGTCAGCCTCGATGATGGCGTCCGGGATTGCCCGAAAAAATGGCTTTGCCATTCCAAGCATCCATGTGTTGTAACCACCAATTCATCTCCAGATGCGTCTCTTGAGAGAGAGCAATCTGTTCTGCATAATGTAGACCCTTGCGAAGGTGTAAGATCTTCAACCTCTGTAAAGCCCTGTAATGAAGGGGACCCGGAAAAATCGCTTGAATGGACGCTGCCAACAACCCTACGAGGCGGGCTAAGGTCCTCAATGATATTGTCGGAGAGGCAAGCGCTCTCCTCAATTCCTTCTTGATAGCAGATCTCTTTTTGAGAGGCAAGAGAAGTTGAGACGTCACCGAATCTACCTGAAAACCCAAGAATTCGATCATCTGAGATGGAATCAGGAGAGACTTGGGAACATTGAGGAGAAAACCTAACTCCTGAAGGAGACTTATAGTCCAAGAAAGATGCAACTGAACTATCTCGACAGACTGACCCATTATCAGAATGTCGTCCAGATAAATAATGAGTCTCACTCCTCTCTCCATTAACCACTGAACTACGGGCCGCATGAGTTTTGTGAAACACCATGGAGCGTACGACAGACTGAAGGGCATGGCCGTAAACTCGAACCATTGATTGCGCCACTGAAACTGGAAAAAGCGACGATGAGGAGGAAAAATGGCAACCGTCAGGTAGGCATCCTTTAGGTCTAACCGAACCATACAGTCGTGGCTCAACAACATGTCTCGTAAGAGATGAATGCCCTCCATTTTGAAATGGCGATACACTACGCCCACGTTGAATTCTTTCAGATTGAGAACAAGACAGAAACCCAGATCTTTCTTGGGCACAAGGAAAATTGTGCTCACAAATCTGTGTGGATGCAGCTCTGTCTGCACAATAGCCCCTTTGAGCAACAAAGACTGAATCTCTTCGTCGATGAAACTCATCTCTACAGGGGAAAAACTTGGTCTTGGAAACATCGTCTGAGTAGGAGTGGAGTAAAACTCTATCTGAAAACCCTGCACAGTTTGAAGGATCCAAGGATCCACAGACAGAGCCTCCCACCTGTGAAGGAACTGAGACAGGCGACCTCCCACCATGTGATCCCAAAATGAAAAATGGGTACCTGAATATGAGGAGTCTCCAGACTGGTACTGCTGGCCTCGATAATTGCGTCGCTGACCTCGGCCTCTGTCGCCTCTATTCTTGGTGGGGTAGAATTTTGACCTCTGGGCACCTCCTCTGCCTCTCTGCTCAGAACCTCTAGAGGTCTGTTGTCCTCCACGGCCGGAACCACGACCTCTAAAGCGGCCGGCCCTGTTAAAAACACCAGTATGGAATACTTTCTTGATATTAGCATGTGGCTTGTCCAAAGCCGAGAATGTCGCTACATACTTCCCCATCTTTTTAACAAAGTCATCTCCAAAAAGCATTCCATTGGCCAGGGAACCTGGCTCTGTGGTAGCCATCTCTGCCAATTGTGGATCAATCCGCATTAAAACCGAACGTCTCCTTTCAGTAGACAACGCAACATTCGCGTTTCCCAAAAAACACATGGCGCGTTGCGCCCATTCCAAGATTTCCAAAGGGTCTAGAGGGGTACCCTTATCTTTAGCTACCACTGCGGCATCCAAAATCTTAGTCAAAGGGCCAGAAATATCCAAAAGTTTATCCTGGCACCCTTTCCAGGCTCTATCTAAACCCTTGTTAGGGTCCTTTGCAAACTTGCGCATAAAGGTCGCCATATTGGGGTCCAAATATGGCGTATCCGTGACCTTGCCAAGAAGAGAAGGTCGAGGGCACTCCGACCTAAGCGTAGCCCTGACCTGGCTTTCAAAACCCTGACGGATATTGTTTTGGACATAATGCGCAACTTCCACACAAGGTTGCCACTCTGTGGACCTTGGATGAATCAAATTCTGAGGATTAAATAATAAAGTTTTAGGTGGGACCACATCCTGAGCATCATAGAAGGTATGCTTTGTCTTCTTGAGCTTCTTTGTTGGTTTAACAGATCCATCTGAATCAGAAGTAGTGGTATTAGGCGAAGATCGTCCTGAGTATCTTTATCAGCCAGGGAACCATGGTCTAACAACACACTCTTAGCAGCATGTAACAAGGCTTCCGCTGAAGCACGAGAAGAAGATGATGAGGTGCCTTTAGACTTAGACTTTCTTTTCCCCGAAGTCAGGGACTTCGCCAAAGGCTTCAGCGCCTTAAGAAGCGCCTTATTCATAGAACTCCGGTCGTGGGTATCCCGTGTTTCAATAGAATACTCCTCCACTGTGTCTGTATATGGTTCCACATACTCCTCATATACATTGAATTCCACCCACTTATCTTCCTCCGCAGCGTAATACGGCAAAACTATTATTGGAGGTTATGAAGAAGTTCAAAAGGGAGGGAGAACCCAAGAGCTGAAAGACCACAGACAGTGAAAAAACAAAAAGAGTGAGTTTAAACAAACAAATTTGAAGTGGCAGGAGCAAGCCCTGAAAGAACTCCCCTAATGCCAAGCATTAAATCTGGAAAACGCTCCAGTCAGCGTTAAATTGGAGTCAGGGATTTATGAGGCAAAGCGTGGGTTAATGCAGCGTGAAGAGCCGGGCTCAAATTCCTGTCACGGCTGTTCGCGCATGCGCAGACACGCGAAGGCGGGGCTTGAACACAGCCTGCTCCCTGAGCGCACCAAAGTGCGTAGCTCTGCTCCCTCGCCACAAGCCCACAACAAGAAAGGAGCCGAAGGGGCACCGAAGCCTCAACCTCAAGTAAGGCTCACATAAAAAGAAGCGCGAGAGAGCGCGACACGCTCCCAATGAAATGCGCAGTCGGAAAAGCAATACCGGCAAACAGAAAATACAAGGGCAGGCAAAAGACTGCTCACGCCAGCAAAAGAAGACGCGAAGGTCGCGTCTGACAAGCAAAGCGCAGCGCGCTAATTTAATTCAACATTTACAACAAATAATAAACAATTAATAAACAAGAATAATGTAAAAAGCACTTATCTCGCTGCTGCAGCAGCAAAGAAAGAGGAAGTGCTTACATCACTGGGACCTTATGTATTGATTACTGTTATGCTATTGGTGCATACCTGGAGGGGGTTGTTCTTCCGGGTTATGCTGGTTTAAAGTTAACTCTTTTGCTGCTGTGTTTTCGTTAGTAAAGTTAGAGAAGCATTATTTGAGCCTCCGTGGACTGACATAGAACTGGGATAAAAAATTGGCCTGGGCAAAACAAACAAAGTGGCCCACATGTGCCTATTGACTTTCTACAAAGCACCGTTTCAGCCAAATTTGAACAGAAAGCGGGTGGGGGCATGTTTTATTAACTTCACTTAGATAAAAAAAATGCACAGATGTATCGAAAAGGTTAAAGAACATTCAATAATGTAGTGTACGTTCTAGTTGATGCACGTCACGTCGGGACGTGACGTGCGGCGGCCATGTTGGCGGCGATGCGCGCGCATCGCCATTGCGCGCCGAGCAGCAAACCAGACGGCAGCGCCGGCCGGCGCTCCTCGAGCATAAGCCCCGAATTAAAGTTAATAAAGAAACGTTCTTGTACCTACCTGCTGTCACTCATTATTACCGACCATCTTTACAGTGGCGACGAGGTCGGGAGGTGCCCAGCCAGACTACACCTTATGGAAAAAAGAAAATAAAACGGACCCTCCACGTGGGCAGCATAAAGGGAAGCAGTCAGCAGACCCAAGCCAGACCTGGACACACAGCTACCCTGCACAACCCAGTCAACTCGACGGCCCATAGGGACACGGCAGGACACACCCAAGGTACGGCGAGCTCGAGGAGCGTGGCAGAGCCACAGCCACCCACGGAGGCGGCGAAGAGGTCGGAGTAGCGACACAGACACCCCGCAGCAGCCAGAATAAGCGCGTAACATTCCTGTTAAACAACGCCAGGGAGAAACAGCGCTGGCTACTAAAGAGGAGGAAGGGGGGACCAACACCAAGAGTCCCCAGGGAGAAACGAGCACAGGGTTCAAGGACAGCACCCCAGGCAGCCCCACCGGCAAAGACACCAACACATCAGGCACCAGGGAGGTGAAAATGAGCGCACCGGCAGGGTATGCGATAGCACCTGTACAATTCCTACCGAAACCCGGAGAACCACTGATGAAGTGGGAGGACTGGAAAGAATATAGAGATAATTTCATAGGGGTCCTGGAGGACGAAAATGAAGAAAAATTCACCCCCCAAAGAAAGAAACGCATTCTGTTGCTGAACCTGGGACCGGAGGGACTCAGAATTTACAAGAGTCTGGTGCCCAAAAAGAGAGAAGACACCGATGATGACGTGTATGCACATGCAGTGGAAGACCTAGATGAACGTTATCGTCCCACCATTTGTGTGTCAGTGGACAGATTTAATTTCCAGCAGAGAAAACAAAGGGCTGGAGAAACTATAGAAGAATATGTAGCGGCCTTGAGGAAGCTGGCGGCCACGTGTAAATACGCACTGTGGGAAGACGAATTCATCAAGGATCAGATTGTGATGCATACCACGAGCGCAAATGTTCAAGACAAGTTATGGGCAAGCGGCGACACCACACTCAAAGATGTGTTGGTCATCGTGAAGAGGGCGGAACTCGCACGGAGGTGCGCGGACGCAACCAAGAAAGATGTGGCCGCCCCAACCATGGTGAACAGGATTAAGCATGAGCGAATTTTGCGGATCTCGCGTTCGCGAATTTTGCGGATTTGCGGATTCGCAATCCGCAAAATCCGCGAATTCCCGCGAATTTGCGGATTTTTTTTTGTGTATTCGCAATTGTTTCTGCCAGTTCGCGAGGATTTGGTACTAGTTCGCAATTGCGAACTTACTTGTCGGCTCGCAACGGTCGCGACTATGTTGTTTCTACGTCTGGTTCATCATCACAGCCTCCCAGCACCCTCTGTTTTACCACTGGCACCCTCTCTTTGACCCATGCCACCCTCTGTTACATCAATGCCACCCTCTGGTTCATCATCACTGTAGAAAATGGGGGGAAAAGCAAGCCCACCTGCCCTGCTTGAACTGACATGAATTAATTTGGGGTTAGTTTATTAACAACACCTGCCCTGCCCCAACTGACAATAATGAATTAGGGGCTAATTAATGTGTCACTGAAAGAATTTAAAGTTCCAGCCTGGCACCTGCTTGTCTGCTCCTTTAGCTGTAAATCAGGACCTTTGTGGCATACAGTTAAGGTCAGAGCAGGGTCACACAAAATAGTTGCAAGCAGGCAACCGAATTCTGGAGGGCCCCCTCAGGAAGCACTACAAAGAATCGTTACAAATCATGAGGTTGACCTTTTGCACCTGCTCATTGCTTTTGCTTTTGCTGAAATCGTTTTTCGGTTTTTTTCGCGCTATTCGCGGGGCGCGGCGTCGTGCGAAACCGACCGCGGAAGCCGCCAATTCGTGCGAATGAGCATTTTATTTTTTTGCGGCTTGTTGTTTCGCGAGTTTTTTTGCAGTATTCGCGAGCCGCTTGCAGCGCAACACGCGAATTTACCCCAAGGTCGAGTACGGGCGCGGCCATTTTGTTTCCGTGACGTATTTCCGTTTCCGCCCGCTATGTATAATCTCGCGCAGTAAGCGCATTGCGAGTAGAGGTTCGCACGAGATCGCGCGGGAAATCTACAGGTTCGCACGAGATCGCGAGGAAAATCTCGCGCGAACTTTCTTTCGCGCTCGTGAACGGGCGCCGGCCATCTTGTTTTTCATTCATTTCCTGTGTCTGGGCATGGTGTTTAATCCTCTTGGTATCTTTGCCATCCTTTGCTTGTTTTCAGTTTTTTTTTTACGATTTTGCTTCTTATCTATCCCTCTCTTTTCCTAGCTGTATATTTTTGTCTTTTCTGCTATTTTTCTTTACTTTTAAACTACTTTTTTAAACTCTTTTCTTTTCTTCTTCCCTATCCTATTCTTTCTTAATTTTCTACTTCTTCCTACCTTACCTGCCCAGACCATGGTCAAGCCAGGCGCCGTGAAGCTGCCCAGGCACTTGAGGGCCGCAGCGGCGGCGGGGAGTAGTGCTGGACCCAGTGGCAGGACAGCATGCGGGAGATTGAGGGGGGAGCAGGTGACGCGACGGGAGATATTCAGCCCGGAGGAAGTGGGCGCGCTGGTCTACTTCGTCCAGCGCCGCCTGCCCAGGACCATCGCGGGAGGCGGCAGGATCGCGGCCGGCGGCTACAACATGCGGGAGCGCCGGAAGCGGTGGGAGAAGGTGTGCTGGGCCATATCCCACCTCTACGGGGTCCAGCGCACCTACAGCCAGGTCACCCATCGCTGGACGGACCTCCTGGACCGCGAGCGCGACCTGCTGGACCAGCTCGGCTTGGAGATCCCCGGGCTTGGTGAGTAGTAGTAGCCATTTAATCACTCACTACTATGATGTTTTCTCCTGCTCTGTGTTGTTGTATTGCAAATATTTGTTTTTTACATGGAGCAAGCCAATAATGCCGCTGATGACGAGTACATTGTAGTTAAATTATATTACAAAATCTTCTGTGCATTTCAGGTGCACTGCTCTCCTTCTCAGTGGCGTTGCTACTATGCTTATTTGTTTTCTATTTCGTGGTCTCATTGGCCTGAGTAACTATTATGTATGAGTGTACTTTACAGAACTGCGTAATGCTAGACACTAGGGGGCAGATTACATTTACAAGCCCCTTGCGCCACGTTTACGTTGCCTTGCGTGACGCAACAGCGGCGTAAACGTGCCGCATCCCTGCGAGTCATTTACAGCATGACGCATCTAGGGAGATGCATCACGTTATAAAGCCATGGGCCTGCACCACAATGGGTGCGTTCCTAGTACGCAGGGTGGGCGGTCCAGCGGCTGTGCGCCTCGCAAAATTGCCTGCGTGAAATGTACAAGATTTAACGCAGGCACTTCTGCGACGCTGCTACATCAATTCAATTCCTTATGTCTGCTCGAAGCAGGCGAAAGGACTGACACAGCATGTTAAGTATTGGGTGGCCCTGAGCATTACTGGAGTTGCATTGCGTTGGCGACGTGACTCCAGCGATGCGCCGCTCTTACGTGACGAGATGCGTCACGCAAGTGCCTACCCTTGCGCCAGGGCGCGCCGCATTGTAAATGAGGCACATCTGCCGTGTCGCAAGGGTAGTTTTGCGTGACGCATTTGATCTGGCGCATCTCTGGAGATGCGCCAGAACGCGTAAGTAAGTATGCCCCTAAGGGGCAGAATTGCAATTACCGTCGCATCCCTGCAAAGTAGCAGGGATGCGCCATTAATTGTGCGGCCCGCTACCACCACCAAACATGGTGCACCGTATTTGCAATGCGGCGCACCATGGGCCCAAAACGTCACCGAAGCTTTACTGCTGGAGTTGCGTCGCAACGATGGCGCAGCTCCATCAATGCTCTGGGGTACCCTATCTCCCCAATGCTGGGTCAAGCCGTACGTCTGCTTCAAGCAGGTGCAGGGTTTGTGTGACGCATCATTGTCCTAAAGGTGACTGATTGATATTTTGTAGATTTCCCTCAGCCACTATTAGGATGTGTTCCAGCGCAGGAATGCCCTCCCTTGCGCCGGAACGCCCCCTGATGGCGCAGGGCTTTATAACGGGATGCATCTCCCAAATGCGTCACGTTGTTATAATATTATACGCCGCACCATGGCGCCCTTTTTTGTTTAGCTGCTGCGTCACAAAAGTCACGCAAGAACGGCGCAAAAGAGCCGCAAGGGCTTAAATCTGCCCCTTCCTTTGTAACCCTGACAATAAGAAAAATAGTGGCTTTGGATTGATAGTTTGACTATTTAAATGACTGGTAATGTAGCAGGCAACTGTTAGTGTTGTCACTGATCTGACTGAAATCACAATGGAGTTTGTCTGTCACTTTGCGTTTTGCCTGCGGACTGCTGCCTGCCAGTCCTAGGTGAACGTTTCAGTACTTTGTTTAGTGAGTTACGTGACTTTCGAAGTCACAGGTCCGCAAATAAATGAAAAGTAACCATAATCAATATAATTTCGCGGAAATATTTTGTTATTGTTCTTTTGAAATGTTTGATTTGGTTGACATTGACAAGCAACAATCATCCATGTTTTCTGTTCTTTCTTTCATGTTGTACGTCAGCTCCCCCCAGGGGCGAGAGGAGGACACAGGAGCAGCAGGCGGCGGATGCTGTTCAACAGGGCCAGGATCGGGCAGGCGAGGGCTCCTCTGCTGGCCCCAGTAAGTTTTCATTTTAGACTAGTACCTATTTTTCCTAGCGTTCCTCATTTGACTTTTTTCAAAATTGTCTTTGCTCTTCTTGTAGACTGTATCTAAATTCTTATCCTGCCTCTACTATGACTCCCTGTGGTATTACTAGATTATTCTTATTAGTCTGTCTGTGTAGCTAACTAAGATTGCACGGTTGGCGAAACTCCCATGATTCTAGTCAGCAATAGCTCTATCAACTTAGTGCAGTCCTCTGGGATTGTCCATAATGTCTTTTGAAGTGTTCTATCTGGACTCATGCTTGCAAAAATTGCAAAACCTTTCGCTCAGTCACTCTAGTCTGGACCAAAAAACACAGATTGTATTTAAGTTTAAAAGCTTTATTAAAAGTAAACACATTTATTAAAATGAAGTCATAATAAAACTAAACGTTTAACTGATAATGGAAAAGTGGTTAGTGCTGACGATTAATTGAAGACATTTCTTGTGGTCGAGCCGAGCTCTCACCTGGTTTCAACTTGATCTTGTTGTTAGAAGTCCATCTTCTGTCTGTGTGGAGAAAAATGGTGCGTGTTAAAAAAACAGCCTTCATCAGTTGTGCCAAAAAGTGCAGCAAGACAACCTTCCCTGGAAAAAGGGACATTTTTTTTAACTTTAACGTAGACAGTCACAAATTACATTGTTTTCACATGTCTTCATTCCTAGACCAAATACTAGTGACTAGTGAGTGCTTTATTCTAACATTCTTAAATGTACTTTGTAGGTGGAACATCTGGTGGCGGGGCCAGTGTGGAGGTGGTGGTGCTCGACACGGAGGCGGAGGGCGATTCTTCAGGGGAGGAGGCGGCGGCGGCGGCTGTGAGAGTTGAGACGGTGGTGGTGGCGGCCAGAGGTAAGCTCTTATATATTCCTTACTTATTGAGATTGAAGACTAGCTGGGAAGGCAAGAATATGAGATGCATGGCTGGGTGAATGATGAAGCAATGATGGGTGGAAGGACAACAGCCTGGGTGGGTGACACAGAAACTGTATGTGTCCATATACCTGGATCATGCTACTATCTGACTCTTAGATAGCATATGTGTATCTAGAGCAGGGGTACTCCTAGTACGGCCCGCGGGCCGGTGGTGGCCCGGCAAGCCTTCCTTGGCGGTGCGCAGACCTTGCAGACAATCACTGCTCCCCCGGCCCCCACAGAGCAGAGGCTTTTTTGTATTTCACCTGTTAGCGCCCCTGCATCTCCACTCTGACAATCACTGCTCCCCCGGCCCCCACAGAGCAGAGTGGAGATGCAAGGCCACAAAGAGGTGAAATAGAACAAAGCCTCTGCTCTGTGGGGCCGGGCAAGCAGTGATTGTCAGGGTGGAGAAGCAGGGGCGCTAAAACAAACAAAGCCTCAATAATATGTTAATGGTCTTTTAAAGACCTGTTAAGTACTTTGGTGTTGTTGTCTGTGTGTGCGCGTTGAGGAAGCGGTCTCAACCCGGGCTGAAGGCTGACACAGATAGACACACACACAGTGAGATGACAGAGGGGGAGGGAGAGGGAGGGCAGGAGGGAGAGAGAGATGGAGGGAGGGCAGGAGGGAGAGCAGGAGGGAGAGAGATGTATGTAAATGCTGGGTCTGGTGGCTCAGTGGATGAGGGCATCTGCTGCAGGGACCGGTGTGCAACCTCATGGTCACAAGTTATCGTTTTGCTTTAGCCCCGCCCCCTCTGACTCCGCCCCCACCAGTGCGGCCCTCGGCCCCAAACTACACTGTAAATGTAGCCCCTGAGAGAAAGTTTGTGAGTACCCATGATCTAGAGAGAGTAGACGGTCAGTGGATGAACTAAGTGTAACTTTGAAGAGCATGTAACACTGCACGCGCACGTCCGTTCCAGTGTAGGAAAGGCAAGGAAAAGAACTTTTAATTTTGTCCAAATACTACCATAAATAGTAGCAGTAGTTTGTATTGCAAGCACTGCATAGATCCGGTTATTATGGTGGCCACTCCCTACCTCTCTTAATAAGTTTAGTAGTACTCAGTCATTCATGTGTGGATGTATCAGTGGTCACTCAATAAAAAGCAAAGCACCTAAAGTCATCCCATATATAAGCAAAAACATCCCATGTGAAGTGATAGATAATCAGATTATTTATCTTCTTCAATTTTCCATTTCTAGTACTCATTTCCACTGTAGGGTGAAAGTTAAATTAATTAAGCAGTAGCCCTTGAGTTGTAACAGAGTATTCTCAGTGCCACCCGTAATAGAAAAGTAAGAGCTTCACCACCTGCATGTACTGGACGGGTACAGTAACGCAACGGCAACGCAAGTCTAGGTCACTCCTCATGGCGTGCGTCTCTTTTTCTCGGGTGCAAGTTTACTGCGCTGGCATTATGCCGGCTTGCAGAAAATAACGTACCAATTTTCCAAAACAAGAGATAAGAAGAAGAATAAGACTGGTGTACTTTCATAGTCGACTCCAATGGAAGTCCACAGTGCTCGTAGAATTTGTTCCTTAAACTCCCACTAATGTTAGAGCAAGGATGAAGAAGTGTGAAGTTAGATAGATACTGGCCTCAATAGTTATGTAATGCGCTTGCAAGTTGCTAGTTGTACTGCAACACAAATTTCTGCTGAATGATTGAGTTAATCTTAAAGAGCATTGGTTACAGACTATGTCTTTCTTTCTTCATATAGGTTCTCCTTCCAAACGAACAAGGAGGAAGGAGCTGGCTAGAGTGGCCCGGCAACGGAGGATCGAGGCCACTGTTGCGGAATATCGGCGGCTGGTGGCCCTGGAGGACGTGGAAAGTGTGCAGTCGACAACTACAACAACGTCGTCTGCATCGGCCTCCGTGGCCCCACGGGCTGCCACCCAGCACAGTGGTCCACCCAGACTGAGCCGGGCTGCCAAAGGCAAACGCCACCGCCGAGCAGCAAGGCCAACAGCTGCCTCTCACAGGCATTACACCTGCAAGGCAGTGAAGGCACGCCTGCGCCGCACTACCCTGATGGTGTCCCGCCTTCAGCAGGAGCTCGCCTTGCTCCGCGAGGAGCATGATGCCCTGGCCCAAAAAGTTAACAGCATCCACCCATAGTGTCCCTTGCCCCTTTTTTAGAGACTTTTGGGGGGTGGGAATTGGGAGTTGGGTTTTTGGGGACTTTTGAAGGACAATCGTTGGGGTTAGGGAGGGTCTTGCGGGAGATTATTTTGTTAGGGATATAAATATACTTTTTCAAACTTTATCTGAGCATACCTGTTTTTTACTGCTTGCCTGGTGGGTGGGGGTTTAACGTTGACTGTTTTCCTGAAAGTTTAGTTCCATTTTCTTCCTTTAAGTGTAAATGCCCAAATGTTTTCAACACTAAGTGCCTCTCACAGACTAAGTGAAGTGAATCCAAGAGTCCTAGGACTTTAGTAGTACTACCTTCAGTCTCTCGTCTCTCGTACTAATACTCCATTATACCCCCAAACCACCAAACGCTTATCTTACCTGTAATTTGTGTTTGAAAGTAGGGCTAGACCCAGGGCTGGCTCCACGGGAAACACCGAATAACGTTGGCAATCTTGGTCGGATAAAATTTCCTCATAGCGGTGGTACTAGTGGTGTGACACAGTGGCAGTTGCATGCCTATGAAAAAAAAGAAAATGAAATCTGGTTTGTCCTCCTGAGCAATTCAACGGTACAACTGAGAATATAGCAGGTGACAGAAGTACAGTAGAGCAGTGCCACATTGTAGCCTAACAAATGGTAAAGTATAACTACTAATTCGGTTGAAGTTCTTTCACATTAGCAATGGTTCTTTGTCAAGCAGAGTAAGAATATATCCTCGGATTTCTTCACCAGCCTGTTGCTATCACCTTATCCTCCCCACCCAGCAAGTGTGTGGATTTATTGCTGTAATAATAATTTAGTCACACATCAATCAAAACCACACAGCCCGGGGGAAGAGGGTTAGGGTTTGAAAAATGGATGGGTACGGGGGTTTTTGGGAAAGGTTTTGGGAGACAAGAAAAAATAGCACAGCATAGACAAACTATTGTGAACATAAACAAATCTTTGGGTACAAACCTATCCATCAATCTTTGAAAGTGCATGCACTACTGCATGCATGTCAGTGAAAAGTAAGTAGTACATTCGACAACTGTGGAAAGAAAGAATGCGACAGTACAGGGCCTGTGTGGAATTATTGATAACGATATTCAACATAAGGTCTCTGTAGCCAGATACCCGAGAGCCTTGCTGGTCACTATAAATCCATTCACAACAACACTCAATGGGGTTGGTCTGGAAGGTGTCAGGTTTACTCCCCGTGATCCAGTCGATGCAAATATGGTTCCACCTCCAAATGTCACCAACACCCAGAAGTGTAAACACAGGGTGTTCGAGCCATTAGGCGGGGGAGAAAAATAACAAACTAAAATAAAAAATGTGGGATGGGTAAAGGTAGGGTCAGCAGGGAAAGGATACCTGTAACAGAAGACAAGACAGGCATTAGTGAAGTGCTGTCCTAACATACAAGGGTACTCTCATATAGTCTCACTAAATAACCAAGGAAGTAGACAAGTACCTGAGCACCAAGAAAACATGACCTTGGATAGGAAATACTATAGCCCTTCTGCCACAATCTGTGAGGAAGGCCTAAGAAACACATAAACATATAGTTAACGAACACACTCCTGTCGCACCAAACACACTCGCGTTATACTAAGACATCAAACCCACTACTCACAACATACCACAAACTTGGTAGAGGACTCAATGTACAAAGGGGGTTCCAAATAGTCAAAGCAAAGATGTATGGTCCAACAAAAAGGAAGAGGGAAACGGTAGTGTGTAGGAAGCAAGAACTACAACACTGCGCTCTCTAAGTAATGACCCAGTAGAGAATCTTTGGTGAAGGTCAAACAGAAAAACGTAGTTGCGACCACCACTGAATTCTGCCAACAACACACCCCACGGTGCACTACACAAAGAGAACTGGGGTAGCCTGTAGTTACCTCACTACATGCCCAGTTATGGAGGTCCTTTGAAATACACAGTTATACAACGGAGACGCGTACTTGTCCTTACTACCGCGCTCCGTTTTAATAGTACAAAAACGATCCCCGATGTGAACGCTAACACGTGGTATAGACCGCCACTGTGCTCCGCCACACACAATTCAACCAAACAGGAATTCATCAAAGGTAGAATTCTGTTAGAAAACAGTCACAGAACCTCCCTTAACAATCCGTTCAGGCAGTAATCAGCTGACCGCACGGGCGGCCGAAGAGTTTAGAGCGGCTTTACCTGAAGACGCGTGAAGTCCGTCTACCGCCAAGGACAGAACACGGAAGCGCTCCCCACTGAGCCTCAAGCATGCAGAGCGTCCGCTCTCATGCCGGTGCAGAACAGAAACCAGAATAACGCGCAACAGGAAGCGCGTCTGTTCCCCAGATAAACTTCCTGCAAGTCTCCCGCCTACTCATGGGAAATGTAGTTTCATAGTACGGTAGGCGCTTAGGGGCTGCGTAACCTGACAGAAGGTATAGTAGATAGAAAAGGAGAAATTGCTTTTTTTCTAGGTGTCCCCTCACTCACCAGGGTTGCCCCTTGGTGACATGCTTCATCATTGGGGCCATCCCAGTCCTCTACGGCCTGGGGCGTGCTGCGACTTGCGAATTACGTAGGAGCACTTACAAATGACTATGTGTGGTGCAGATGTGATAGTGGAGTGGACTAAGTGATGTGTTAAGGGATCAATTTAGAAGCCTAGAGAGAGCCAAGAAATGCAGTCACAGTCAGAGAAAAAGGCAAGGGATACTGTATCTATGTGGTTGTAGTGGTCCTGTTGGAAGTGGTAAGTAAGTTGCCTGCAGAAAAAAAATCCTCCTATTAGCGGCACTCCTCCATTGCAGCCGACGCTTCGTCCATCGATGTTGGTCACCAGAAGACACCCTGTAAAAAAAAGCACAGCATAGACAAACAATTGAACATAAACAATTCTTTGGGTACAAACCTATCCATCAATCTTTGAAAGTGCATGCACTACTGCATGCATGTCAGTGAAAAGTAAGTAGTACATTCGAAAACTGTGGAAGAAAGAATGCAACAGTAAAGGGCCTATGTGTAAATTATTGATAACGATATTCAACATAAGGTCTCTGTAGCCAGATACCCGAGAGCCTTGCTGGTCACTATAAATCCATTCACAACAACACTCAGTGGGGTTGGTCTGGAAGGTAGAGTAGATAGAAAAGGAGAAATTGCTTTTTTTCTAGGTGTCCCCTCACTCACCAGGGTTGCCCCTTGGTGACATGCTTCATCATTGGGGCCATCCCAGTCCTCTACGGCCTGGGGCGTGCTGCGACTTGCGAATTACGTAGGAGCACTTACAAATGACTATGTGTGGTGCAGATGTGATAGTGGAGTGGACTAAGTGATGTGTTAAGGGATCAATGTAGAAGCCGAGAGAGAGCCAAGAAATGCAGTCACAGTCAGAGAAAAAGGCAAGGGATACTGTATCTATGTGGTTGTAGTGGTCCTGTTGGAAGTGGTAAGTAAGTTGCCTGCAGAAAAAAAATCCTCCTATTAGCGGCACTCCTCCATTGCAGCCGACGCTTCGTCCATCGATGTTGGTCACCAGAAGACACCCTGTCCACTGCCTGCCTGATGCTGAATTGTGGCTCGCTACTGTGAAGCCTGACTCCATCCTTTTTTCCCCATTGCAGAGACTGAAACCCGGCCTGTAATTATTCAACGAAAAACAGGAAGTGATATAATATTACAACACCACTGATAAATAAATATAAGGTATGTAGGCTGTGGAGTGCAAAAAGTCACAATTTGTTTTTCCTAGTAGACAGTACAATATTTTTGAAAGTGCGTACTCTGAGTCACCTTTTGAAGGATAAATAAGTATGGGCAAATTAATGTAGCGGATCTTGCCCCTCAAGCTAGGTGTACTGTAAACTGTGTTTTAGAACAAAATTAGATCTTCCTAGCAGTGCTCCCACCCAGACCCTTACTAAAGCCAGTCGCAAAAATGTAGAAGACCCCCAATCAAATCTCAAAAAACGAGGCCTAGCAGAAAACTGGTGACAAAACTTACTTTGAAAGTAAAAGTAGGCCGAAGTACCCCCTTCCTAATTACCCATTACCCACCGTGGATTGCATTCAAACCACTTGCAAGCAACCAAGCAAAAGTAGCCATAGCCAGCATCGCTCCAAGACTCGAAATCCCCCCCACTCAAACACATGCAATAGAAATACTGCTAACCCTAACGAACCCTAAGTTAAGAATAGTGGCAAAGGCTTTCTTTAACTATGCCAAATCCCCCCTTTCCCACCATGGATTTTCTTCAAATGACTTGCAACCAAAATTACACATTCTCACGAGTGCTCTAAGACCCCAGAACTCAGTTGGAAAAATCTAGAACACCCCGAAACACATGCAATCCTGCTGCTAGGGCTAACCCTAACGAACCCTAAGTTACAAAAAGTGCCAAAACTAAAGGCTTTTCCGCGCGGATTTTGTCCCAACTACTTCTACCCGGTATTAGACCTTCCCAGGAATGCCCCAAGACCTGTCAACCCACCCGCCAAGAAGCATAACACCCCCAAACAGGCCAAAAGCAAAATCTCATACTTGCAATATTTCTGGGCCTTCGGTCCAAACGCGCTGCGTAGCTAGGCCATAAGTCGGGGTTGGCACGACGGATTTCCTGAAAAGCAAATGCAATCAAGATTAGAGTGTCCCAGCAGTGCTCCCAGACCACGAAACTCACCCACAAACACCAGGAAGCCCCCCAAACAGGACCCCCGAAAACGCTACATAGAGCAAAATGTCAGAAATAGCAAAAAAATATATCGGCCTGGATTTTGTCCCAACCACTTCTACCCGGTATTAGACCTTCCCAGGAATGCCCCAAGACCCGTCAACCCACCCGCCAAGAAGCATAACACCCCCAAACAGGCCAAAAGCAAAATCTCATACTTGCAATATTTCTGGGCCTTCGGTCCAAACGCACTGCGTAGCTAGGCCATAAGTCGGGGTTGCCACGACGGATTTCCTGAAAAGCAAATGCAATCAAGATTAGAGTGTCCCAGCAGTGCTCCCAGACCACGAAACTCACCCACAAACACCAGGAAGCCCCCCAAACAGGACCCCCGAAAACGCTACATAGAGCAAAATGTCAGAAATAGCCACAAAAAAAAATCGGCCTGGATTTTGTCCCAACCACTTCTACCCGGTATTAGACCTTCCCAGGAATGCCCCAAGACCCGGCAACCCACCCGCCAAGAAGCATAACACCCCCAAACAGGCCAAAAGCAAAATCTCATACTTGCAATATTTCTGGGCCTTCGGTCCAAACGCGCTGCGTAGCTAGGCCATAAGTCGGGGTTGGCACGACGGATTTCCTGAAAAGCAAATGCAATCAAGATTAGAGTGTCCCAGCAATGCTCCCAGACCACGAAACTCACCCACAAACAGACGGAACCCCCCCTAAGAGCACCTCAAAGGCAAGCAAGTCATCAAAAACACAAAAAATTTTCCGCCTCGGATTTGGTCCAAACCACTTTTAGTGCTTCCCAGCAATGGCCCCAGACCCGTCAACTCACCTGCAAAGAGGTAGAACAACACCCCCACAAGTGCTGAGTCTTTCTTCATTGGGCGTAAACCAGCCCTCTGCTTTGATGGAAATAGGAGTCTGGAGGAGGAGGATAGAGGAGCATGTTCTTCTGAACTTGTGAACCTGAGGAATGCAGACTGCGGCACCTTCAAATAAATTAGCAAACAAGTGAAGACAGTTCTGCTGATGGGCTTGTTTTTGTGATTATCTGATTAAAGTTTGAATTATATTAACTGTGCACAACAAAGAAAGACAGACACACAGGAATAAAAGTGAATAAGGATGAAAAAGAAAGTTATTGATTCGTTGTCTCATTTTCAGGGCTCGAAGTCGGTATCACGGTCCAGGAATAAGAATAAGGCTTCGTCATCATACTCTGCAAATTCAGACAGGGAGAGCTCAGTGTCACCTGACAGAGTAGAAATTCCCTCATCTATGTTGCTGGCCACCTCCTCTTCATCCGGCACGCTCTCTCGTACTCTGAAATCTGGTGGTATGAGGTGCTGATTCATCTTGATCATTGTTAACCTCTCTACATTTTTGGGCGAGAGGCGGCTCCGTTTGGGAGTTACAATCCCCCCAGCCGCACTGAAAACCCGTTCAGAAGACACGCTTGCGAGTGGGCAAGACAAGTAGTTTAAAGCCAGGTTGGTGAGCTGTGGCCACAATTCTTTTTTCCCATGCCAATACGCCAATGGGTCAGAATTAACATAGACCTCTGTTGAGTCATTCAGATAGTCCTTCACCATCGACTCAAGGTCCTCATCCAAGGTTCCTCCACTTTGCTTAGCTCTTGCTGTGCCTCTGGCCTTTTGAGAACCAAACCCACGCAGAGCTAGCCAATCCTCTTCAGCCTCCAATGTTTCTGTTGTCTTTCGTGCAGATGATCCGGTTGCCGGTGTCTTTAACGGCTGAGAGGTCACTTGTGCCACAGCCACAGGTGCAGAAGTGGATTGTTTTGACTGGGGATGGCCTGCTGATGTACTGCCATTTCCTTCAATTTCCAGCCGTTCTGTTTCAAACTTCTTGGCTGACAAGGCTAGCCAACGTTTGTACTTTAGAACATGTTCATCATCAAAAGGAAAGAATGCTTGGCCTGCCAGCGCCTTTTTGTAGCGTGGATCCAGAATAGTAGCACAAATGTAATGCTGTTCTGAGTGGATCTTTTTAAGACGTTCATCACCTTGTAGGAGCTCTAATAATTGCTCGGCCAGAAGCAAAGAGTCTTGGTTTTTATCTTTTCTAAACACAGAACACACCTCCTTCAGTTGGTCCTCCAGCATGTACAACAATGGGATAGCTTTTCCCAAATTAGAGTCCTCCTTGCTGACTGCACGCGTGAAGAACTCAAAAGGACGAAGCATGCGTGTCAGGCTTTCAACTATGTTCCATTGCGGCCCACCCATCCTCAGCTCCTCTGCACCCTCTTTAAGGAAATATTGATCGAGTTCCGTATACTGCTCATACAGACGCTCAAGCATGTAGAAGGTTGAGTTCCAACGTGTTACCACCTCCTGGATGAGTGCTTTCACTGGCATTTGATGTTGATATAGCAGGCTCCTCAGCTGCTTCCGGGCCTTAAAAGAATGGCTGAAATGCTTGCACATTTTTCGGCAGGTGTCCAATACACCGTACGCTGCACTGCCTTTATTACCCAAGAATTTTTGGACAACCAGGTTTATACAGTGCGCCAAACACGGCACTCTGAAATAGTAACCGTCCCTCATGGCCTTAACTATATTGGAGCCATTGTCCGTGGAAACATAACCAACCTTGCGTTTTAGTGGGGACAGACAGTTAAGGACCTTTGTGTTAAAGACATCCAAAATGTTTTCTGCTGTGTGACGTTTCTCCAAACCAAACATGGCTAGTGTTGCATGTTTCCGAGCACCTTTAAAAACAATGTTAGTGTCAACACCTGAGTTTAGCTTTGCTTTAGCCCCTGAAAAAGAGACCCAGTGTGCAGTGATGCACATGTAATCAGCGCCTGCGCCACTGGTCCACATGTCTGTTGTCAGATGTATAGTGTGAACAGCACTCTTCTGCAAAGCTGCCCCAATCACCTTCAGAACATCTTCATGTAGTGCTGGAACCGCAACTCGTGCAAAATAGAACCGGCTAGGAACCTTCCATTTAGGGCAGAGCGCTGTCACTAATTCTAGAAAACCAACCCCTTCTACAAAAGAAAAAGGGAGAAGGTCCAGAGCTAGCATTTTAGCCAGCTTAGTGTTATACAGACGGGTCATTGGGTGGTTGCGTTCATATTGCGCTTCTGTAAACAACATCTTTTTAATGTTGCCCTGGACCAAGGATTTACGGGATGATGATGATCTCTTCGACCCAGTTACGCTCGCTGATGAACTTTTCCGCATTGATGTCTCACTCTCTCCCACACTCTTAGTGTGGCTCCCATGGGGTGTGCTGCTGACAGGGGAACTGGGTGTAAGTGAAGTGTTTGAATCGTCTTCTACCTCCTCGTCATCACCAGATGAAAAAACAACGTTTTCATTGCGTGCAATTGCGGCTTCCTTGATCGTGTGTAGGTGCGCAAACCATTGGACATCGTGCGTTCTCCTAAGATGACCTCTCTGGCCTCCGGTACCATAGTTGGAACCCAACTTACCACGACTAACTCGAAGCTTACAAATGCTACAAATGGCTACGTTTTCATTTTTTGGGCAAACACTAAAGAAGTCCCAAACTGGAGACTTGAAATGTCTTCGGGGGGCGGAGGAGGCGGCGATACTGGTGGTGGTGGTCCTGCTGCTAATGCCAGATGAAGTGGAGGATGTGGATTGCCGAACTTCAGTACGTTTTGCACTTTCACCACCACGAATTGAGGTCGAGGACGAGGTGGGTACCTTCTTGCGAGGAAGAAATATGGAAGCGGTAGGTTTTGGTGTACTACTTAACTCCAAATCTAATGATTCCAGTTCCATTGCCTCCTCGCCGACATCATCATCACGCTCAGCAGCTTCTCGGGATAGGGTCAAAATGTCTCTTTGCTGCATGCCCGGTGGGGCTGCAGTGACCTTTGTGATGACTGGCTCGTCGTCATCGTGAGAGGCTTCATCACCAGCAGTATCTGTCACTTCTTGTTGAGCCTCATCACACTCCATAGGTTTGAGTTTTTGGACGACCTTCCTTTTACGCTTAGGTACCGGTGTCCGATCATGGTGTGCTCACTGTCAGACCGCAGTTGTGGTTCCCAAGACAGATCACTTGCATCAGAAGGAGGTGGGCTTGAAGAAGATGTAGATACCCCCCTTGATCTTTTCCTTGCTAGGGATGTGGAAGACAATGAATGATCATCAGGAGGAGTGGCTTCCAATGATACCTCGGCTTCATTGTCGATTTCCAAATGTGCCCCTACTTCGGGAGGAACAACTATTGTGGGCACTTGTGAACCTCCATGCACCTTTGCTTGCGCATCTCCTTTTGCTGCCTCTCCTTCCACATGTACTTGGGCGTGTACTTGCACATGGTGTTGTTGTTGCGGCTGTGGTTGTTCAACACTTGTCAGATGAGTTACAACAACCTGTGTTGATTCAGGGACATTGCTGCTACTTTCTTGCGATGAGCCAACATCACTGGTCGATGGTGATTGGAGAAGTACACTGACTGCCTCTGAAGCACTCAAGGGCTTTGACTTAAGTTGGCGTGGTGGTGGAGGCACTGAACCCAAAGGAGCAGGGGTGCTGCTCCCAGCTTGGTCCCCAGCAGATCCTGCTGCTGCAGGCGTACTTTTTTTTTTGCTCCCAAAAAAAGTGGCGGGTGGCACACCAGCCTCCTTGGTAACTTGCTTCTTCTGCTCCTTACTAGCAACTTTCTTGCTAGAGGAGCTACGGAGAACTTTCTTTGGGGGCGGGGCCATCTTCTTCAGAGCAGGTCAGACAGCAGGCCGCAGTTGCACGAATTGTAGAGTTGTCTGAGGCCAGACGTGACGTCGCGTGACGTTATGCTGCACACACACACCGCTGCAGGACTTCTTCCAGGCACTGGTGGTTCTCTTGAGTCTTGTGCACCTAAAAAAAATGGAAGACAGAGGAACATCAGTTCAGTTATAGAGCACCAAAAAATCGAAAAACACTGCAAAATCAGCACAATCCCAATCCATCCATGCCCTCCATAATGTTTAAATTCAAGACAACCCACAGAAAGACTAGGCCCATGCAAGACTCACTACCCCTGGGCATAAATAAAGGTTGAAAAGTAGGCAAAATGGTTGGAGGCCTAACAACAATGCCTGCATTTAAAATGGCCACTTGCCTGCCAGCACATGGCCAGTGCCTGTAGCTGCACTCAAAATGGCCACCAGCCACATGGCATGTCCCTCCCCATGAACACCCCCAAAAATCGAAAAACACTGCAAAATCAGCACAATACCATTCAATCCATGGCCTCCATGATGTTTAAATTCAAGACAACCCACAGAAATACTAGGCCCATGCAAGACTCACTACCCCTGGGCATAAATAAAGGTTGAAAAGTAGGCAAAATGGTTGGAGGCCTAACAACAAAGCCTGCATTCAAAATGGCCACTTGCCTGCCAGCACATGGCCAGTGCCTGTAGCTGCACTCAAAATGGCCACCAGCCACATGGCATGTCCCTCCCCATGAACACCCCCAAAAATCGAAAAACACTGCAAAATCAGCACAATCCCATTCCATCCATGGCCTCCATGATGTTTAAATTCAAGACAGCCCACAGAAAGACTAGGCCCATGCTAGACTCAAATACCCCTGGTGAAAAGGCCACAAGTACAGGCCCAAAAAACGAAAATCACTGAAAAATCTGCACAATCCCATTCCATCCATGGCCTCCATGATGTTTAAATTCAAGACAACCCACAGAAAGACTAGGCCCATGCAAGACTCACTACCCCTGGGCATAAATAAAGGTTGAAAAGTAGGCAAAATGGTTGGAGGCCTAACAACAAAGCCTGCATTTAAAATGGCCACTTGCCTGCCAGCACATGGCCAGTGCCTGTAGCTGCACTCAAAATGGCCACCAGCCACATGGCATGTCCCTCCCCATGAACACCCCCAAAAATCGAAAAACACTGCAAAATCAGCACAATCCCGTTCAATCCATGGCCTCCATGATGTTTAAATTCAAGACAACCCACAGAAATACTAGGCCCATGCAAGACTCACTACCCCTGGGCATAAATAAAGGTTGAAAAGTAGGCAAAATGGTTGGAGGCCTAACAACAAAGCCTGCATTCAAAATGGCCACTTGCCTGCCAGCACATGGCCAGTGCCTGTAGCTGCACTCAAAATGGCCACCAGCCACATGGCATGTCCCTCCCCATGAACACCCCCAAAAATCGAAAAACACTGCAAAATCAGCACAATCCCATTCCATCCATGGCCTCCATGATGTTTAAATTCAAGACAGCCCACAGAAAGACTAGGCCCATGCTAGACTCAAATACCCCTGGTGAAAAGGCCACAAGTACAGGCCCAAAAATCGAAAAACACTGCAAAATCAGCACAATCCCATTCAATCCATGGCCTCCATGATGTTTAAATTCAAGACAACCCACAGAAATACTAGGCCCATGCAAGACTCACTACCCCTGGGCATAAATAAAGGTTGAAAAGTAGGCAAAATGGTTGGAGGCCTAACAACAAAGCCTGCATTCAAAATGGCCACTTGCCTGCCAGCACATGGCCAGTGCCTGTAGCTGCACTCAAAATGGCCACCAGCCACATGGCATGTCCCTCCCCATGAACACCCCCAAAAATCGAAAAACACTGCAAAATCAGCACAATCCCATTCAATCCATGGCCTCCATGATGTTTAAATTCAAGACAACCCACAGAAAGACTAGGCCCATGCAAGACTCACTACCCCTGGGCATAAATAAAGGTTGAAAAGTAGGCAAAATGGTTGGAGGCCTAACAACAAAGCCTGCATTCAAAATGGCCACTTGCCTGCCAGCACATGGCCAGTGCCTGTAGCTGCACTCAAAATGGCCACCAGCCACATGGCATGTCCCTCCCCATGAACACCCCCAAAAATCGAAAAACACTGCAAAATCAGCACAATCCCATTCCATCCATGGCCTCCATGATGTTTAAATTCAAGACAGCCCACAGAAAGACTAGGCCCATGCTAGACTCAAATACCCCTGGTGAAAAGGCCACAAGTACAGGCCCAAAAAACGAAAATCACTGAAAAATCTGCACAATCCCATTCCATCCATGGCCTCCATGATGTTTAAATTCAAGACAACCCACAGAAAGACTAGGCCCATGCAAGACTCACTACCACTGGGCATAAATAAAGGTTGAAAAGTAGGCAAAATGGTTGGAGGCCTAACAACAAAGCCTGCATTCAAAATGGCCACTTGCCTGCCAGCACATGGCCAGTGCCTGTAGCTGCACTCAAAATGGCCACCAGCCACATGGCATGTCCCTCCCCATGAACACCCCCAAAAATCGAAAAACACTGCAAAATCAGCACAATCCCATTCCATCCATGCCCTCCATGATGTTTAAATTCAAGACAGCCCACAGAAAGACTAGGCCCATGCTAGACTCAAATACCCCTGGTGAAAAGGCCACAAGTACAGGCCCAAAAAACGAAAATCACTGAAAAATCTGCACAATCCCATTCCATCCATGCCCTCCATGATGTTTAAATTCAAGACAGCCCACAGAAAGACTAGGCCCATGCACCACTCACTACCCCTGGTCAAGGCCCCAACAACAGGTCAAAAATCGAAAAACACAACATTTTACAACAAAAAAAAAAAATCGAAAAACACAGAAAAATCAGCACAATCCCAATTCATCTATGGCCTCCATGATGTTTAAGTTCAAGACAACCCACAGAAAGAATCAGTCCACCCACCACTGAGTACCCCTGGGCAAAAGGCCCCAAAACAGCCCAAAAATCGAAAATCCCAAAATTTTAGTTGCAGCAACTGTAATGCCCCAAACAAACTTACTTGTAAAATTTCTAATCCAACAGTGATCCAAAGAAAGTCAAAAAGGCCTCAAATCCAAAGATCCAGCAGCATCCACAAAAAGTAATCCTTCCAGGTCCACATCCAAATGAAAAGTGACCAGGAGATGGACAAAGCACTGGGAGGAGCCTGCTGAACAGGAACAGGAAGTTGAAGACTATGGGGCACTTCCTTCCTCCCACCTCCCTGCCCCCCTCCCCAAAATGGACTCCTCGCTAAAAAAGTGCAGGCAAATGTCAAACTAAGGAGTTATTCACATAAAAATCATCATTTCTAGAAGGTTTATGCTGCTTGCTGGTGGATTTCTTGTGCAGAATTGCAAATTTATATTTTCGCTCGCCGCATCTCAAATCTCGCAATTGCGAAGTACCGCGAGACGTGATCTCGCCGTACTCGCGTTGACAAACTATCGCTGGCAAGCCGCGATGACGTAATCGCGCTCGCCAATTCCCGCGGGATCACACAGCAAGATCCAAAATGGCGCAGCACTCGCAAACTATCGAAAAAAACAACTCGGCAAACGATGATAAACGCCGCGCGCCGCAAAAATTGTATCACCAACGCCGCGCGCCGCCAAAAAAATCCGCTGCGTGCGAATTTGCGGATTTTGCGGGAAATCCGCAAATCTCGCGGATTGCGGATTTCCCGAAAATCCGCAAAATCCGCGAGCGTAACGGATTTTCCGCCCATGCTTAAACAGGAGGAAATGAAATGAAATGAAATGAAAATTATATTTATATAGCGCGTACATACCCTAAGGCCTCGCAGCGCTTGAACTGGATAGTGTGGGGAGCAGATAGCAAGGTTAACACATTTTGGCGAACAGGTAAGTTTTTAATGACCATCAGGTTGCTAACTTCCCGCATATTCGGCGGGAGCGAATTCCACATCTTAGCTGCTAATTGTGAAAACGCCCGGCCTCCCCAGCGAGCCTTATTGACTTTAGTTGTCGTGGCAAGATGAAGGACACTCGAACGAAGGGTTCTCGATGGAATGTAAGGTACAACCAGAGAGCGCAGGATAGCTGGACCTGTTCGGTGAAAAGCTTTGTGCACAATGCACATAGCTTTAAAGTGCATTCTGGCAGCTATTGGGAGCCAGTGGAGTTCTTTTAAGGTTCTTTTAAGGCCTTCCTTGCTGATTGCCCACGAGGGATGCCAAACAAAAGTCGAGCAGCACAGTTTTGTGTAACTTGGAGTCTGTTGATCACTGCTGCCGGGGCTCCCAGATATAATGCATTTCCGTAATCCAGGCGGGAGAGTATCAAGGCCTGAATCATGATTCTCCTCGCCTGGAAAGGAAGCAATGGGAGAATCTTCCGGAGCATTCTCAACAGTCCAATACAGGTGGAAGCAGTTTTAGTGGCCTGCACAGAAAAATCCAATGCTTTATCAAGCCAGACTCCAAGGCTTTTGATGTGGGGTTTTGGTGAGGGAGGAGCACCAAGACAGGCGGGCCAGATGGGAACCAGGATGGTCGGTGCGGAATTGCCCAGTAGCATAATCTCCGTCTTCTCCCCGTTGAGTCTGAGACATGAGGAATGCATCCACTTGGCTACTGCCTCTAGACAGGGCCCTAAGGTGCTGGATGAACCCTCTGTGTGATCCAAGGAGACCACCAGTTGGGTATCATCCGCGTAGGTGATAATACGCACACCGAAGGGCTGTACTATCCCTGCCAGAGGACTCATGTAGACATTAAAGAGCGTGGGGCTCAGGGCCGAGCCCTGAGGAACCCCACAGCTCAGAGGATGTTTCGAGGATGCTACCTCGCCCTCAAACACCTGGAAGAAGCGCTCATCCAGGAAGGAGGTCAGCCATTTCAGGGCCGCGCCCGACACGCCCACGCCATTTAGACGATGTAATAATGTGGCATGGTTAACCGTGTCGAACGCGGCACTAAGATCTAATAATATAATGGCTGCCTTCCCTCCCTGGTCCAGCACGGATCTCGTTTCTTCCGTTACCGCGAGTAAAGCAGTTTCGGTGCCATGTTGAGGGCGGAATCCCGTCTGGGAGGCACAAAGCAGGTCATTGGACTCCAAATACTCTACCAAGATGTTATTGATGTGTCTCTCCAGCAACTTACTCATCCAAGGGAGAAGGGAGATGGGGCGGAAGTTGGCCAAGTTGTTCTGGTCTAATGTAGGTTTTTTGAGAAGGGCCCTAACCATTGCACATTTCCACTGGGCAGGGACCAAGCTGGAAACAATGGACGAGTTTAGGACATCTAAGATAACAGGACATATGGCCTCGCTGACTTTAAGGAGGGTCTGAGGAGGTGCAGGATCATTGGGAGATCCTGAGGTGACTTTAGAAAACAATTTCTTCAGTGCAATTGAATCAAGAAGAGGGAACTCCTCGAGCGAGCTGTAAGCTGGGGCGTCCGCTTTAGGGTCAGCAGTGTCCCGCTTCTCTGCATCAGTAGGGAAAGAGGAATAGATGGCCAAAATTTTCTGAGAGAAAAAAGTTGCCAAATTATTACATCGAACAAGCGCCCCAACAGAGGAGACGCACTCAGGGGGGGGGGGAGATTAGTGACTTTGCTATTTTAAATATTTCTCTGGGTGAGTTAGCAGCTGACTTGATTTTAGAGTCATAGAATTGGATTTGTGCGCTTTTCATTTCACTCTTATATGATTTAATCGCGGCTCTATACTCGGATTTCTTGGATTGTGAGTATTCTCGCCTCCAGGCTCTCTCCAGCTTACGACACGACTGTTTCATGGATCTAAGGATGGGGGAGTACCATGGGGCCACTTTGCATCGTTTTATAGACTGTAGAGATTTTTTTGGGAGGACCTGGTCCAAAGTATCCGTGATCCAATTCTCATAGTTAGACGTGGCTATACTGGGATTCATTGATTTGGAAGGCACGTGCTCATTAAGTGCCAATTCCCATTCAGCCAGAGGCAGCGAAGCCCATTTCCTACCCCGGTGCTTGTTCTTATTTTGTGTGTGACATAGGGGGAATGTTAATAGGCCACGTAAAAGGTACTAAGTAATGGTCAGTCCAAGGCAGAGGCCTAGGAATTTCCACTGTTAAACTATCAAGATTGCTAAAAATATGGTCTAGGAGATGGCCTTTAATGTGCGTTGGATGGAAACCTTTTTGCGACAGATTAATGGCTTGAAGATTAAGTCGAAGATTAGTGGCTGTAGCATCCTGGGAGTCATCCAAGTGCAGGTTCAGGTCACCCAGCAGCGTGAAATTTGCTGCCAGGAGCATCTGATTAGCAGCCGCATCTGTCAGCTCAGTAATAAAGTTGTTCAACGGGCCCGGGGGTCGATAAACTAAAATGCCCGAGAAGGTGGATGTTGGGGAGAACTCCAGAGTAAAGTACAGACTTTCACATGCTCGCATGGCCGGAATGGAGATGCGGCATCGGAAGATGTCTCTGTATATGATGGCCAGCCCTCCACCTCTATGTATCTTACGATCTAATCGTTTTAGGGTGTAACCATGGGGAATAGCCCATACTACAGTGGGATCCATTTCCAACTGGAGCCATGTCTCTGTTAAAAAAAGGGCATCAGGGTTGAGTTCCTCAATCAACATGGCTAATTCGGTACAGTGTCTAGGTAATGATCTGCAGTTAAGAAGATACATTTTCCGATCATGTCTAAGAGGATGTATTGAAGTACTCGAAGCAGATGGAACCCAGTTGCAGGATACATGAGGAAGACCACCGCAATGACCAGAGAGGCAAGAATCCAGTGACCAAAGGAACCAACAGATGGCAAGGGAAGCAGGCGAGCAATGAGGGCAAGAAAACGTGCTACAGGTGCGGGAGTTGGTCCCATGAAGCACATGATAGAAGATGTCCGGCGTTTCGGGCCAAGTGCCTACACTGTGGCATCCTAGGCCACTATGAGAAAGTGTGTCGGAAGAAACAGCACAAGGGCGTGGTGAAATATGTCGACCCAGGTGAAGAAGATCAGGAGGAGGTCGCAGAGGAAGAGGTGGTCACCGTCTTATGCATATACGACCAGGTATTGAGCGTGGAAGGGAAGAGGTCAACCAAACCCGTCCTGGACATGTCAATGGGCGGGATCACCATCACAGTGGTGGCAGACACTGGATCTCCATTCACCATTGTACAACAGGCAGTATGGGAAGAAGCGTTCAGACCCAAGTTAGGCCCAGAGTTGGAGAAACTAGACATTCGGCCGGTCACCTACAATGGCGACCGCATTCCAATGGTAGGATTCCGACGCCTGTTGTTCGAATTTAGAGGCCGATCAGCATGGTGCAAGCTGTACATTGCAGAGAGAGGACCCTCCGTCCTAGGATGGCTAGACCAGGGCGACCTAGGAATAAAGCTGGATCCAGGAGGGAAGGAGCAAATACTACTCACAGAGCAGGAGGAATGGCCTGATATGAACAAATGGAAGGAGAACTACCCAAAGGTGTTTGGAGGCACGGTGGGAAGGATGGAGAAATTCCAACACAAGATCGTGCTCAAGGAAGGAGCCATCCCGGTAGCTCACAAAGTGAGGAATGTACCAATTGCGGTAAGAGAGGCAGTCCAGATGGAACTCCAAGAATTGGAAAGGAGGGGTATAATAGAACCAATCACCTGTGCTGAATGGCTGGCGCCCTTAGTGGTTGTAATGAAGCCCAATGGGAAGGTCAGGCTCTGCGTGGACCTGAGAGAACTGAACAAAAACATTGTAGTGGAGAAATTTCCCCTCCCCAGAATCGAGGAGATGTTGGCCAAGACCAGAGGAGTAAGGTGGTACTCCACTATTGACTTGACCTCGGCCTACCACCAAATAGCACTACATCCGGACAGCAAAAGCCTCACATCCTTCATCACCCCGTTCGGGTGCTACCAGTTCTGTCGTATGCCGTTCGGGCTGGCCTCGGCGGCTGCAGTCTTTCAGAAAATGATGCACCAACTGTTCCGAGACTGCAAGGGCGTCCAGTATTTCCAGGATGACATCCTGGTGATGGGGTGTGACAGGCTGGATCACGATCAGAAGTTAGAAAAAGTGCTACAAACGTTGGAGAACAAAGGCCTTACAGCGGAGTGGACAAAGTGCCGATTGGGCCTGCAATCGGTAACATACCTAGGCCATGAAATCGGACAACAGGGCATCACACCAAAGGCGGAGAACGTAAAAGCCATTGCTGAAGCACCGCCCCCCAAGAACAAAGAAGAAGTCAGGTCGTTCTTGGGGATGGCGGAGTACTACAGCAAGTTCGTGGTACACTTTGCCTCAAAGACCCACAACATGAGGTTGCTGACCAGGGAGAGCACTGCGTTCCAGTGGACACCGGAAGCTCAAGCAGAGTTCGAAACCATCAAAAAGGACGTCACAGGAGCCATACCGCTCAAAGGTTACGACCCACAGGGCGCCACTGTGCTCACGACCGACGCCAGCGACAAGGGTCTGGGCGCTGTGCTCATGCAAGACCGAGGAAGAGGGGAAATGGAGACAATCAGCTTTGCATCCAGAGCATTGACGGATACTGAGAGCAAATACAGTGTGATCGAGAAGGAGATGCTGGCGGTGGTATGGGCCATGGCGAGGTTCCGGCAATTCCTATGGGGTACCCGGTTTCTACTCAAAACAGACCACAAGCCGTTGGTAAAAGTACTAACATCGAGCGGACACGCCAGTGCCACACCCAGGATATCCAAAATGTCTTTAAAGTTACTCGAGTTCAGGTATGATGTGGAGTACATCCCCGGGAACCGGAACCGAGTAGCGGACTACCTGAGTAGAGCAGCCGCCATGGAGCCCGGAGAGGAAGACCCTGCTGGCAAAGGGGAGTTGGTAGCTCTCATAGAAGACCAGGAGAAGTTAATCAGCCAACAAGAATGGGCAGAGGCATACGAGGAGGACACCGACATGAAGGAAGTGAAGACGCACATCGTACAAGGATGGCCAGGCAAAAGAAATGTGAAAGTGAGCCTTAGGCCATACTACGAAGTGAGGGAAGAACTGTCAGTAGGAGACAAGGGGGTATTCATTTACAGAGGAGACAAGGTGATCCCCCCAAGGAACCTCATCACCAAGCTAGTGGACCTGCTACATGAGGGCCATTTAGGCATAGGAAAACTCAAGGCCAGAACGAAACAAAACTACTGGTGGCCAGGCATGGACATAAGAGCGGAGAGGCATGTCAGGGAGTGTCCACAATGCCAAGGAGCAGACAAAACCCTAAAACCCCTGCGTCCAGCGCTCGGAAAGTTCGATTCTCCCTCTAATCCGTGGGAAGAGCTGTCCATAGACATTTTGGGACCTGTCCTAGATGACCAGGGCACGCAGAAGTATGTGTGTGTTCTAATAGATCGATACTCTAAGTGGCCGGAGTTGAGGGTGGACGAGTCCATGGACACTGAGAATATCTTGAAGTTCCTGTCCGAGACCTTCACAAGGGAAGGAATCCCCAAATCCATTTTAAGCGACAACGGCCCACAGTTCACGTCGGAGAGGTGGAACAAATTTATGCTGAGAAATGGCATTATCATCAAACACACCGCGATTTACCATCCAGCTGGGAACGGCTTAGTGGAGCGGTTCAACAGGGTAGTGATGGGAGCCATACAAGCCGCCATCTCCAGCAACAAGGACTGGGAGAAAGCACTAGAGAATATGGTGTGGGCCTACAGAATAACTCCCACCTGTACGGGGTACAGCCCGTTCCAAATATTGAGAGGGCGAGAACCCTTCACGCATGATAACAGGATCTCGAAGGAAAAGGTCATCACCAGTGAGTGGTCTCCCGCAGTGGTCCGAGCCAACTTGGAAAAAGCACAGACTATCTACACCAACCATTACAACAAACGAAGGAACGTGAAAGAGACAGGTCTGGAGAAGGGTGAGTGGGTAAGAGTAAAACTTGCGACCCTGCAGAAGAAAGGAGACAGTAAATATAGCAGTCCCATGCAAGTTAAAGAAGTGTATGAGCGAGCGGCACTGCTGAGTGATGGAAACGTGTGGTCCCAGGACCGCATGGCCCGGTGCAACAAGGTATTGAGCTGGGAGCAACCTGGAAGGGCATGGGAAGAGACGGACGATCTAAATACTGAAGGAGGACAAGGAGTAAGTGAACAAGGCGACGGAGTAAGTACAGAGACGGTGCGAGAAGGGGAAGGAGTGAGCGAGAGTCAAGGAGCAGAGAGGGACTGGCCAGAGAGAGGCATGAATGATGGTGGAGCGGCAAGTGAAGAAACGGAAGGAACTGATATGCAAAATCAAGGGACTCAGGGGAACCCCACCAGGGTTACCAGGTGCGGAAGGCAGGTGGTGAGACCCTCCAGATTTAGAGACTTTGAATTAGACAATGGGTTATAAGTGTTTGCTTATTATTCAGTAAAAGGGGGAGATATGTAGTGTACGTTCTAGCTGATGCACGTCACGTCGGGACGTGACGTGCGGCGGCCATGTTGGCGGCGATGCACGCGCATCGCCATTGCGTGCCGAGCAGCAAACCAGACGGCAGCACCGGCCGGCGCTCCTCGAGCATAAGCCCCGAATTAAAGTTAATAAAGAAACGTTCTTGTACCTACCTGCTGTCACTCATTATTACCGACCATCTTTACAAATAGAAAAACAGTAAAACATTACAGACTACACATCCCATGAACATTAGTGGAGCAGTACCCATAGTCCAATCATATAACAGTCCATAGCATATAATCATGTGACGTCCCTTCCGACACCTATTTCTTCACTGCTCGTCAGTTAAGGAACATTCCTAGCATTCTCCTCTTTTCTGACATGATTTATTGCAATTCTGTTTAGCGTTTTTTCTTTGTAATTAGATCCGCTAGTGCATTCATTGCACAGCAGGCTTTCGCCTGAGAGCTTTCTCCCCTCTGTTCGCGTACCTCCTGGTGTGCGCACATGCGCTGTGGAGATTGTGTGAGGCGTGCAGAACCCGAACGAAGCCAGTCTGTCGAGCGCTCTCGCCGGCACTCTGTGTGCGCTTAGGGATGAGGGCTCTGAGCCTGGGGCCGGTCCGCACTGATACCGCAACGCAGTGATTCCTCCCCACACAGTCCCGATTGAGTGACTGCAGCACCACCTGGCGTTGACTGCTATATTAGCAGCTAGTTCTATTTTTGAATCCTTTCCAAGCAATTTCAGCTCAGCTGTTAAAGCACCTGCGAGGGGGCTGCCCATTTAATCTAAAGGGTGTTTTTTCTTTGTGCTCACACCCTCAAGGTTGAAATTTTCTCATCTGAGGACCATGTTTATTCCTCATTCCAGGAGGTTGAAGAGGAATGGCCCCCTCAATGCCTTCCACGTGTGGGAGAACAGTCTCTGCCGCAGGCAATTTCTAGGGCACTGGCTCCCCTGTGGGATCAGGTGGATAGGCTGGTAAGAAGCATCCCGGGGTTGTTCAGTGACCCTGATCAGGCGGAGGTAGGACCCAGTGACTCCCAGGTGGGAATAAAAGGGCCATGAGCATAACGTAGGGCACTTGGAAGTATTCAACAAACTCAGGGAAAAGTGTGCGAATGCTAAAGCACGTTACCTGCTGGGAGGGAAATGAGCCGGGAGAAAACTTTGACACAGTTGTTCCAAATTCTGACCCTGATGGTGGTTTTCCCTTGGAGGGGGAGTGTGAGTTGGAGGGAGATTTCTTCAACGAGGATAAGGACTCGGGTAGCCCCTGGCGTCCAGGTTCCCACTTCTGTGAGACCCTAGATGGGGACGGGGACCACGCAGATATGTTCGACTCTACTCAGATATACCATCCTAGGTTGGCAGAGTGGATCCCCAACGCCAAAGTGGCGGATTATGTGGCAGGGAAACTCTGTCAACCCCTAGAATAGGAAGTCAGGACTAGGCTAAAGGGAGAATGCCCCAGGCCCTCGCTTAAGGGGAAGGTGGCAAACACGCCGTAGACAGATAAAAAGCTATGCACATTGTTTTCGAAACACATGAGGGATCCCAAAAAAGGAATAGATAGGTCCTGGAGCAATTGCCAGGCCAAACTCCTGGATGTAGTGGGCCCCTTGACCCAAATTATATAACAGGTGGAATGTTCAAAAGCTACTGGATCCCCTTTGTCAATAGACATGGTTTCAGGTTGGGCGCAAAGAGTGATATGCTTCCTCTGCAATGCGAACTGAGCCCTGGCAGCTGAGAGAAGGAGTTCTCTCCTTATAAAGATTGACTTCAAATTAGGAGACATAGCAACCTCCGAGGTGGGGCCCATAGCACAGGGTAAGCTCTTTTCTGAGCCTTTTGTTAAGGAGCTTTACAAGTTTGTTACCACTTTTGAAGCCTTGGATAAGGCCCAGGCCTCCATAAAAAAGATTTTTCTAGGGTGGGTTTTTGCCGGGGCTGGAAGAGGCAGGGGTCGCTTTTCCGGCTGCATCTGTCAGCAAGGCCCCTCCAGCAGAGGTCAACAACGAAGGAATAATGGCAGGAACGATAACCGCCAAGGAACCTTCTATTGCAACAGAAGATCTGGCAGAGGGAAAGGACAAAAAAACAGAGCATGTGGCAACACTTCAGGGGGACCCTCTGGTAAGGATTACACTTTTTCCCCACAAGATATTGGGGGGTTGGGGGCTCCTACACTTTGCACACAATTGGGGAAGGATCACAACAGACCTTGGTGCTGCAGACTGTAAGGGGCTTCCACATAGAGTTCTACGGTGGCCCTATTCAGGAGGTACATCCCAGACCCTTAGTTTTTTCAGCAGAGTAAGAGTGTCTGATAGAATCCAAGATTTCGGAACTCCTGAAGAAAGGAGCTATTTGCAGGTCAGTACTCCACCCAAAAGGGTTTCTAAGCAACTTCTTCCTAGTCCAGAAGAAGGACCAGGGCTTCTGACCTGTTGTCAATTTAAAAGAATTCAATGAGTGGCTGGTCTATCGCCACTTCAAGATGGCGGGGATACGCTTGGTCCGGGACATCCTCCGGTCAGGGGATTGGATGGCCCGACTAGGACTGAAGTCTTCATTTTCCCTCCTCACCGGAATTTTCTCCAGTTCGCTTTCAAACACCAAATGTTCAAGTTTCGGGCTGCCCTTCAGCCTCTCTTCAGCCCCGTGGTGCTTCACAAGCTGTTGCGCCCAGTGGTGGAGATGCTCCATGAGAGGAGGGTGAGAATGATCATCTACCTGGACGATATCCTAATTATGTATCAGTCTTTGGTGCATCTTACCCACAACGTGAACATAACTATTGCATGTCTCCAGGATTTGGGCTTTGTCATCAATGAACAAAAGTCGGAACTACGCCAAGCGCAGCAGTTGATCCTCCTTGGATTTCTCATAGATTCAGTCTCAGCTTCCTAAGACACAGAAGGAACTCTTGCAAGTCCTCCAGAGGGACAGAATCTCGCTACGTCAGCTGGCCAGGATAGTGGGCCTTCTCTCCTTTTCGATTCAGGCCATATTACCGGGTCCATAAACCCTACAGGGCCCTCCAGATACTAAAAGATCAGCATCTTAGAAGGGGTCTTACCTACTCAGAAATAATCTCCATGACTGAGGTTGCCAGGAAGGAACTCCAGTGGGAAATCAACCACATGGCAGCCTGGAATGGAAGGGCGATCTTCCGATTGACCTTAGGTGTGGTGATAGAGTCGGATGCCAGCAGATTGGGCTGGGGAGCCTGATGCGGGGAAGTCTCGATGGGAGGCAAATGGTCAGAGGAGGAGTTGCAATTGCACATCAACTGTATGGAAATGCTGGCTGGATCCTTTGCAGTGAAATCCCTCACCAGGGACAGATTCTCTTGTTGCATCCTGTTGAGGATGGACAACATCTCAGAGGTCCAGTACATCAACCGCTTGAGCGGCCCTCGATCAAAGGCCTTATCCAACCTGGCAAAGGACTTTTGGCACTATTGCCTCCAGAGGCAGATCTCCGTAACAGCGGAGTACATTTCCGGCCTGCAAAACACAGTAGCGGATTGGAACCCCAGGAACTTCTCAGACTAAAGCGACTGTCAACTGGATTGTGCGGTCTTGCTGGCTTTGATGGACAGATGGGACCCCTGCAATCTGGATCTTTTTGCCTCACGATTGAACTAGCAACTCCCACGATTTGTGAGCTGGAGACCAGACCCGAAATCCACTGCAGTGGATGCCTTTCTCCAAGACTGGCCAAAGGAGTACCCTTATCTGTTTCCACTGTTCATGGTTATACCCAGAATAGCGGCCCAAGTTCAGTGGAAGGAAGCTTCCTTAGTATTGATCATGCCAATATGAAGAGCCCAAGCCTGGTTTCCAATGTGAATGGGGCTGTTGTGGGATTGCCCGATACAGCTACCCTCATTCCCTTCAATTCTCTGGGTGACCTTCATCCATTGGTCCTTCAGGGTAATTTGCCACTCATGCAATGGAAGATTTCAGGAGACGCTGGAAGGACAAACTGCTTTCATCAGATGCTGCGAACCTCATCCAGCAGGCATGGGTAACAGGTACAGTCAAGAGGTATCACTTGGCTTGGAGATGAATACACAGTTGGTGTCTGGAGAGACACGTGGATCTCATGGGGGCAAAGGTTACTCACATTCTAAACTTCCAAGCAGAATTGACCCAAGCTGGTCTGGCCTATTGAACAGTTGATTCTTTTCGCTCGGCCATCTCAGCGGGGCACTGCGAGATTGATGGCAAGCAGGCAGGGGAACATCCCTGGATTTGTAAGTTAGTGCGAGGCATCCAGCTGTCTAGGCCCCAAGAGCCTAGCTATTCGGGCTGTGGAATGCTAATAGAGGTCTGAAACTTCTTCTTGGCTGGCAGGATAACCAATTTCTGTCTCGCAAAGAACTGTCATTTAAACTAGCCATCTTGCTATGTCTCATTTCATGTAAGTGGGTTTCAGATGTGAGAGCCCTTGGCATCTCAGCAAGAGTTTTTCCCCCAGGGGTATCACCCTTAACATATTACGGAGGATAAAGACCAATATCAGGTCGGTATCCTATCCTTCCTTTCCAGAGCATACTAAGTTGTGTGTGGTTAGGTGCATTAAGGCATTATCGGAAATGACCTCAGAGCTTCAGCCACCTGGGGAAAGGCAATTACTATCGCCATGCAGAAACCTTTCAAAGCGGTTTCCTCGCCTTCCATTGCCCAGTGGGTACGATGGATCATGTCAGAAGCAGGTGTGGATGTGTGTAAATATGGTGCACATTCCACCAAAGAGACTATGGCATCAAAAGCCATTCAGGTAGGTGGTTGGCTGGAAGATATTATGAATGCGGTTGATTGGTCTTCTGATTCTACCTTTAAGAGGTCCTATTTCTAGCCCATTTTGGAGGCCACGTCTCTGGTCTTAAGTAAGCTTTGAATCTGCATAATCCTCGCCTCTGTCTTGACATAGAATGAAAAATGTCCTAGCTAACAAGAAGGAAAGTTTCAATTCTATTAAGGACTAGGAGACGAGGATTATCCCACACAAAGATTCCTTTTGATCTCAACCCGCCCGGGATGATTCATATCAGTGAGTACTATGCTTCCATGCTCCGGTCTTTGCTGAAACATTAATTTCACTGAAATTTTATACAGTCAAAATTTTGCACTTAGAATGGATTTTTTAAAATATTGTTGACATTCCAGTATACAGAAGAATTTGATAACAGGACTCTCTCTTTATTGTAGGGAATGACCAAAAGTTCTAATAAGCCAGCAATTGCAGCTTAACATCCTCCAGTGAAGAAGAGGGAGCGAAAGGGACGTCACATGATTATATGCTATGGACTGTTTTATGATTGAACTATGGTTACCATGGAGACTGCTCCCCTATGGTTCATGGGATGTGTAGTCTATGATGTTTTAATGTTTTTTTGTTGAATGATCTTTAAATACTGCTATGCAAATAAAGTGAAGAAAGATATACACAATCTCAGCCTCCTTGTCCTTAATAGAATTGAAACTTTCCTTCTCGTTAACTAGGATATTTTTCAATCTATTATGGACACGGAAGCGAGGATTATGTTTTCTATTTCCTTATTACTTTTCAGCAGCCAATAACCATAAAGTAAAAAATTCACTAAATTTCCCATGATACTCAACTATACCACGTGTCCAACCATAGAGCCACCGCCCTATATAAACCCTTCATGACGACATGGTGTCCTCTTTCTTTGTTCAGAAACAGTTAGGTCAATTTGAAATCATCCAACTTGCAGAAAATACTTATATGAACTCTTCATGACAGCTTATTCTTCACCCAGGAACCATAATACAAGACCCAATAGGGGTCCAACATGGAGCTCCGACTAGCAGGGGCAAGAACATTATTTGCAGTCGCAGTCGAAAATCCGAACTTCGACATAGCAATCCATGTAGAATCCAGAAAATCCACTCCATGAGGATCTCACTTGCCCTCCGAACCTGAGAAAGAAGGAAGATACCGTAACACTGATCTCACCACCCATGTCATAAATCAATGACATTAACAAAACAAAAGGGGGGGGGGATAACAATCATCATTCGATTCATCACATCAATACATTATACGATATCTTAAATATAGGTGGGATAATCCTCACCTCCGTCTCCTTAATAGAATCGAAAATTCTTGTCACAGATGTTTGCAAATTTTTAATTCTATGTCAGGACCAGGGTCTCCGATTATGCTTGTTTAAAGCTGCGCCACCACCACAGAAGCCACATCAATAATAGGTTTACAATAGAAAGTCTTGAATGTAGATTCTAATGGCCAGTCTAATGATTTCATGATTCGGATGTATGACATTACAACGCATACTTTTACCACGCATACCTTTACAACAGCGGTATTTACAACGAATACCGTTACAACGCATAGCGCTTAGAGGTGCTGGATAGTGGTAAGTATAATTTTCTATTCCAACTACAGTCCCCGTGGACACTAGGGAAGGTGTTGGATAGAAAATTAAACTTATTCCCTATCCTAGAGCGCCCCCCCAGCGCAATGCGTTGTAATGGTATGCGTGGTAATGCCTGCGTTGTAATGGTAGTGCGTTGTAAAAACTTCGTTGTAAACGTTGTATACCCATGATACCAGCGAGGGTAGCACCCAAGGCAAAGGACTTAGAAGCCATGGCATCCGAGCCAAATGGGCTCCAAACATGGAAACATCAATCCCTGCTTCGCTCATGAGCCAACACACCCATCTCGCCAAGGTGACTGGGGTCATTGGTCAAAAAGGTGTCTGTAATGCTATCAACAATTGTCCATTCAAGTCTGTATAAAATTCCGCTGTACTTACTTCATGCACTTTCAGAATTTGAACCACACATATTTTGGGATTCTCTGGAAAAGACGGATAAGGCACTGACGATGTGTTGCATTTAGTGCGACTAGAAATAGAGAATGTTACTGCTTCCGGGGAAAGTGTGAACCCTGCCAAATCTAAGGCGCGAACATCCGACACCCTTTTACAAGATACTAAGAAAAGTAACATGGTTAGTTTGGTGGATAACTGCTTTCTTGAGAAATATTTATTGACAGGCCATGCCTCTAGAAATCTTAGCACAATGGATACGTTCCAAAGCGCTGAATACTTAGTGTGCGGAGTGTGGAACACATGGATACCCCTCAGAAGTTTAAAACCCATGGGGCGCTCACCAACTGGTTTACCCTTCACCGTGAGTGGCCTGCTGAAATAGCCGATCTAAGATTATTGACCGTCCTATATGCCATACCCGAAGAGGAAAGATAAGACAGAAAATGAATTATTAAAGTATAATGTACTCCAACAGGATTAATGTCCCATTCATGGCACCAGCCGCACCATTGTTTCCAACAAGAGGTATAACATCTGTGTGTATTGGTTGACCAGGCCTCACTAAGGAAGTCGTTAGATTCCTTTGAAAGTCCTGGGATAGCCCATCTGTCCCAGAAACTCGCCATGCCAGCAGGGAGAGTTGACCCGACAAGATCAGTGGATGTGGTAGACCCCATGGATCCAGAAGGAGATTTCGCCGAAATGGAAGAAGAACTGGGGAGGCACACAACTCTCTCCAGAGCGGTATTATCAATACCAATTCTGCTCGTTTTCGACTTACCTATGTCAGGTCTGGGAATTATTAAGAACGGGGAAAACACGTATCCCAGTTTGGAGCTCCAGTCCTGGAGAAAAGCATCTGTGGCCAAGTCTTACGGATCCGGACGCCAATTGGAAAATAATGTAAATGGACAGTTGAGACAAATGGCAAATAGGTCTATCTGGCAGGGCCCCCAGAGACGGTTCAGCGTTTGAAAGACTAGCGGGTGAAGTCTCCAATCACTGAAGTCCTGAAGGTGTCTGGACTGCCAAACCGTCACAGAGTTGTTGCAGCCTGGGAGATACTCTGCCACCACTGAAATCCGGTGTTGCAGACAAAAATGGCAGAACTCCTGGGCGATTTCTGCCAACACCCGGAACTTTGTCCCTCCCAGCTTGTTCACATACCGAACTGCTGAGATGTTCTCCATGCAAAAAAAAATACAGCAGTCCGACTTCAACGCGGACAGGCTGTGAATCATATATATAATCTTTATTGCTTGATTAATTAAAATTATTGCAATCACAACATCTTATGTCGCCAAGAAAAACACATTTACATTACAAACAAAACATCTTCTCATCACATAATATTAAAAACTGTCCCATAAATACAATTTTAAAAACTTATTGATAAGCCCAAATCTAGCCACCTTACATCGGTAATCACAGAATATTATTGCACATTATACATTTTAAAGTGACGGTGTGCTTTATATACTATTTCCATGGATATAACCAAGAAATATTCTGACAAATAAACATTCATTTTCCCTTCCTTTCAAAGTGCTAATGTGCAAAAAATGCATCAATTTGCTGCAGTCTGTGAAACGCAAACGAGTCCGTAAGAAGCTCCAGACAATTGATGGGCATGGTCAGATCATCCTGCGACCACGGCCCCCCTCCCGTGGAGATCGGTACACACCTTGCTCCCCAGCAGCTGGCATCCGATTCGGTCACTATCTCTGGGGTGGAGACAAAGATGGCCTTGCCGTTCCAGGCTTCCATGTGGTCCAACCACCATGCCATCTCCGACCTCTCACTATCCAAACCACAGGGATGCTGGCCAGCCGCAGAAGGATGTAACAATCTGTTCCGTCCGGGTGAGGCTCTGGTCTGCAAAGGACCCTGGTAGGAGTTCCAAGCAACTGATTTTAAAGAAACAGTTCTGACTTGGACCAATGGCCCTCATTGGATATCATGCCACATCCAGCACCTCAGCCCCACTGGCTAGTGTCTGATTCGAAAATCATCTCTGAGGTAGAGCCAAAGATCACTATGTCATTTCACGCTTCTATGGGATCCAGCCACCAAGACATTTCCGTCCTAGCTTCCCCTGACACTGATACATGCTCCGAGAAATGGAGACCCTTGTGGAGGTGTTGGATCTTGAGATGCTTAAGGGCTTGGTAGTGGAAAGGACCAGGGAAGATGGCCTGAATTGATAAAGCCAGAAGTGCCACAATTCGAGCTATCGACTGCACGGATATTGTCTGTTTGCACAATGCAGACCTCAATTCTTTCTTTATATTCCTTAATTTCTAAGGGGGAAGGACTAGTTGCATTAAGATCGAATCTAACTGAAAACGCAGAAATTCCTGTCAATGAGATGGGACTGGGATCGACTTCTGAAGATTAATAATGAAATCCAGATCTTGAAGAAGAAGAATTGTCCACTCTAAGTGAGACCACACCATTTGAGAGCTCTGGGCCATAACAATTATGTTGTCTAGATAGACAATTAAGCGCACCCCCCCTCCCTCGCTTGAAGGGATTCTACAGCAGGCCTTGTGAGTTTTGTGAAGCACCATGGAGTGGAAGAGAGTCCAAAGGGAAGGACCTTGAATTAATAACCACGGCCCAGCCAAGGAAACTGAAGAAAATGTTGAAGTGGGGCAAAAATTGGGCTGGTGAAATAAGTGTCTTTTAAATCTAAACGAACCATTCAATCACCTTCATTTAGGATGTCTCATAAAAGATGAATGCCTTCCATCTTGAAATACCAGTAAATTACCCAAGCATTGAAGTTGTTCTAATTGAGCCCCAGACGAGATCCGCCCCTTTTCTTTTTCATGAGAAATATAGAACTGAGAAAACCTGACGGGTGAGGAGAAGTCAACACTAAAGTTTCTTCTCTAGAACAGTCTGAGTCTTAGAGAAAATTAAATCACGTTTTTGTTGGGAAAAATACATCACTTTGGGTTGTGATTCTAGGAAGGCGGTGTTGTAGAACTCCAACCTGAACCCTTGCACTTACTCAGAACCCAAGCATCTCAGGGGAGCATTTGCCAAGTGTGCAGGAATAGCCCAATTCTGCCCTCAAAAATGACCTCTGGGAGAGGAGTAATTCTCAACTACATCTCCAGAGTCCTGGGAAGTCACTTGCGCTCCTCTGTAGCGCCCTCTCCTGTAGCGATTCCTGCTGCCCCAATTTCAGTAAGAGCAGAAAGTGGGGGTCCTGACTACCTCCTCTGCCGCGTTGGTAGTAGCCTCTCTGCGGGCCTTGGTGGTAACCCTGGCAAAATGCACAACCCCTAAAGCATTCAGCCCTGACAAAAATGGATTGGTGAAACACTTTCTTAAGCGACCCCTGGGCCATTTCACGGGAGTTGTAGGTGGCAACAAATTTGTATAGTTGCTTAAGGAGACTGTGAGAAGTTGACCTGGCATATGCTGTTCACTATTCTAGTGGACACGTTGCACCAGTCCAAACGACCCTTCTGGATGGTAGGTTGTAAAGTCAACCTTATAGAAAGCTATCCTAGTGGTAGCTGTAGAGAGCAGCCTTAAGACTAAGACTTAGAGGCGAGTTAAGCAACTTGTTTTACCAGATACAGTCTCTTGAATAATCAAATGAAAGCACACCACACAAGGTATATATCAAATATATATGTATTTAATCTAAACACAACCCCTCTGGACTCTTTATGAGGTCTGAGGTAAAAGTACAATACAAGGTACTTAATTAGCATACTATAAGTTGCACAGTATACGTTTTGCACTAGGGGCCTCACAAACCATATACTAAAATAGTGGTATAAGAACCACGTGAGGGTTAGAAAGCAGGCCTAGGGCCTGTAGAGCCGACGGAGTGACCAGGAACTACCCAAGGTAGGGACACAAGAGACCCACGGGACCACGTACAGTGTCTAAACACAGCCACGGATCACCATTGACTTTCTATAGAGAATGAACAAGTTACAATTTTAAAGATTAAGGGCACTTAGAGGTGAACTACGATGGAACCCTTTTAGACTAGGACACTTCGAGGGTCAAGACTCATGGGAGCACCAGAGTACCCGTGTTAACTCAGCCAAGGAAGCCGGTTGCATAGGTGTCTTTTGGTATCGGATTTCGTCTTCGATTCCAATGGAGAGCTGCGAAGAAATGCTGCAGGCGACCAGAGGAAAAGTGTTCGGGTGGATCCAAGGGTGGATCGGAGATGTGAAGAACCTGAAAGCAGAGCGGACAGAGTCTGGGTCACTAGCCAGTGACCAGGATGGCGAGGAAAAGATGGCACCCGATGTCAGGTGTTTTCAGGTGATAGAGGTGAAGCTTGACTCTTCAGCCATGAGGAACAGGAGGTGTCAACGACAACCAGGAGCTGGATTTGAGCTGTCCCACAAAGGATGTAGAGTGCTGCAGTGTCGGAATCCGGATTGGATCCAACATGCCCTGGCAACAGCAAACCCATGCAAGATGTCGAGATTGGCTTTGGTTCAGACCATCAAGGTCTGAGGGACTCCTCCTTTGGAGAGGAGAGCATGTCTGAAGCAACCAGGAAAGCTCAAAGAATCAAAGATGGCCCTTCGTGGGGGCTCACTAGCCAACGGACTAGGAACCGCGAAGGAGCCTTGAGCGGAAATGCACAAAGCGGCCCACAGAACACTCGTGGAATGTAGGCCTCTGAGCTTCAGTGCAAAAGGTGCTCGGGGCAGGGGCTTCAAGTACCCCAATGCACAACTTCATGAAACTTCGGGAAGTAGGTGCAGGTGCAAAAAGGCAGGATGTCCAGGAGTTCCGGTCCCACGTCTCTCGTGTCCGCTACAGATCTCAGCTTTTCTGGGAGGGCAGGTCAGCATCAGAGATGTATGGAAGTCTGTGTCCTGTGTTGCAAAGTCTTCGGGATCCAGCGGGAGTCTCGACAATGCAGACCAGCAAAGATGCTCTTGTTGCCTGTTTGAACAGGGTGGTCACTCCTTGACCACAAGGGAGATTCCTTCCATCTTCCAGTTGATATGGAATGTCGAAGGTCCAAGATATATGTTGCAGAGTTTCGTCCAGGGTAATCTAAAGTCCTAGGGACTGGGATCCTATTCTTATAGTAAGTTTAGGGGCTGGACTAACTCTAGGGTCCCACCTATGGGAGGACCTGGGGAAGGGGATGGTTACACCCCTTCCCCTTTGTCCAGTTTCGCACCAGAGCTGGGGCTGAGTGCCTCAGCAACTGGTTTGAACAGGGCAATGCATGGAGCACCTTGTGTGTCCCAGGCAGTGTCTGAAAAGCATTCACTGAATGCAACCCACCCTGCTGCAATACACTAAAGCCTGTCTGGAAAGGAAACCTATTGCCTAGGCTTCCCCTGCCAGAGTTTCGTCCAGCAGCAAGAGGGCAGACTTGTGTCTGTGGCAGCAGCATCCATTTTGGGATGCTGAGGCTCTTTTAAACCTTAATCGGGCATACCAGTGTGTACATGTCTTCTCCTTCTAGAAGGGTGGAATGCTACCCTCACCGCCAGAACTGGCGGTGGGGGGTAGTATTCCAAAGTGTTTGACACCTTACACAACATGTTTTGATAAAGCCAAACCAAAGTTGGCATTAACCGCGAGGATTATAATGCACTTAAGAGTAACTATATGGAGATGGTTCCGAAAGCTGCAGAGGGGCTCTGCTCATGCTAGGGCATCCTCTCACACAAAACCAAGCACTCTGCCTTCAGGATTGTCAAAGCCTTCCATAGGAGTGACTTATAGGTTAATATGTGTCTACATGTAAAGGTAGATATAGGTATACTATATCTAAGTAAGGGGTGCTTACACCACCTTATCCAAGCTGCAAGTGCAGACCTGTGGTGTCATTTTGAAAGGCTGTCCAGGGGTGGCATAATACATGCTTCAGCCCCTGGTAGGCCTCTGGGGTACCTATGCCCTCTGTACCTAAGGTACCATATACAGGGGCTCACAAGGGTGACCCAGTAACCAATCTGAGATGTACCTAAAGTACATGGTGTTAATTCAGAGAGAGTACAGCTAGGCTGTGGTCCTGATTGACAGGAGCACAGCCATACTAAAGTCGAAAAACCAGTGAAACACAGCAAAAAAGTGGGGGTAACCATATGAAGCAGATCCTACTCTCCTACAGAGACCCTGCACCACCGGCCCCGCCTCGCAAGAAGCCAGTTCGTTCAGTTTAGGGTCAATTTTGAGCAGCATGGAGCGCCTTGCCGGTGGAGATCGCACAGTTTGTGTTGTCAAGCTGGCGCACAGCCCTTTGGGCCCAACCCACCGAAACCTCCAGGTCGATAGGGGTTGCGGAATCCTTTGCCTGGAAGGCCTGAGATGTTGAGCAGCTTGTACTGACAGGTGCACCATGCCCTATTAAGTCTGCCATTTCTTGTGGGGGAAGCCAGGAGGTGACGGGAGGATGAATAATCTCAGTTGGCTCGAAATCCAGTGCTTTTAGATGTTTCAGGGACTCTTCGTTGCGCTTTTGCAGTGCATGTTTGAAAACTTCCCTTTAATAAACACCTCCCAATGTGGCAATATAATCTGATGTGTAACGCTTCAAAGGTTTAAGGAAGTACACTTTTTTGAATTGTAAAGACAGCTTAGCCTCTTCTAACGTGATGTGTCTTGTATGATTTGAATGCCATATAATTTCAAACTACAGCTTGTGCATGAGCTTCTAGGTCCGGAGCGGACCCTTGGCTGGCTCTGGCTGGGCTCTCAGCACTGAATTTGTTAGCTCCGCCATCTCTAGATACAAATATTTAAGACCACCAATAGACTGTGCTGATGAGGGTGCCAATTGTAAGGGTATGAGAAAAGAAGGATAAGGGGGAAGAGATAAAGCAGAGTAGTTGGCAACTGTTTTTTTATGGTAATCCTCATCAAAATCAATGTAAATGCAATATTTCTTTGAAGGATGAGTGTAAACAAGAGTATTTCCTTATTATATAAATTAATTTCACCTTAGTACATCATATTATATCACTGTACTGACAGGCATTTCTTAAAAGTGCCTTAGAAACATGTATGCCACGCGCTCTGACAACAGTGCCATTCATGAACTCGGAGGCAGGTCAGTAGTCATGAGCCCCCTTTATGTGGCCAAGATTTTTTTCTATGCAGTGAGCAATATTATAACTTATTAAATTCAACGCAAGAGCTTTTTTTGCAGCGCACATCTTGAACGAAGGTTTTTCCAAGTGCTCTCCTATGCAATAACGAAAAACAGGAAACACATTGAAATAAAATAGAGCTCACTGTCACCTGGGAGATTATCCTGGTGCTTGGCAGGTGTACGTACAGCCTTGCCTAAGGCAGATGATTCGAAGAGCCAGGCTTCCAGCTTCTTGCAGAATTCAAGAATTCAAGGACAAGCTTTGATTGTCGTGTAGTTCCTATGACCTATACAGGATCTGCATGTTTGGATAACATAACCTGTGGGACTGGTGGCAGACTGATTCTGTGCACGCCCACCGGATACATTCACCTGTCTGTATCAGCTGGCTCACAGTGCCACTAGAATCTCCTCTTACCAAGGAGGGAATAGATTAGACTCTGGCAACCTCAGAACATGACAACCCTTATCCCTCAGCATCGTGGAAACAATGTACTACTTTTCGCTCAGTCACTCGAGCTCATTTAGTTTGTCTCAGAAATACACAGAATAAACAGGCTGGGAGTTTTCAATAAGGATTTATTGAACAGTTGTTATTCTGGTGTAGAATAGATGAGCTGCAACAACCTTTAGACAGTAGCAGAGATATATGGTTAGAAGCACTAAGAAAGTAAATGGATGGTATAGCTCTACCATCTTTCAATATTCATGAACACATACAAGTATATAGAACACATGATAAAAAGAGCGTACTCCTATGATGCCTCCCTAACTAGATGAACCTAAATGTTCCTGGCATCTGTGTAGGTGTTATGCCAAGAATCCCTCTAGGATCTAGTCAACCCCATTACCTGAGAAATGAGAGAATATGGGACCCCGTCCTGGTCTTGAGTTGGACAACCCGAGGGATGTTAGACCACTGCGAACTGGAGTGTCTGCATGCAGGAACCTCAGCGTCTCTGGTCAGTGTGTCATCCGGGAAGTCTTGGTATCCTCTATTTCTCTAAGAAAGATGTGATGTATATATACCCATAGTTCTCCCCAGGGGTCCTACCTTGCTATCTTACTGTGTCGCTCTAACGGATGACATCAGGCCTGAACTTTATACAATGATATTATACAGGAGAAGGTAGTCCTGCTGTGCTTCCAAGAAACCTCATGCATAATGTATGAGATTTGAACTAGGGAAAAACCCGCATTCTGAATGCAGTGTCATATCTAGGTAAAAGGTCAGTCCCTAAGAACTGTTATGTATGTAATGTAGGGAAGAATACGGGTGAAAGGTTGCAATGTTAACTGTGCCTATATAGGGTACCTATATGGAATATACCATGATGTGTAACAGCAGGCCATTCCAGGATTTAGGAGCAAAGCTGTATAAGGCCGAACTTCCAGTCCTGGTTCTTCATATGTATGGGAGTCTGACTGAGCTGAAGTGTCGGATGGCTTGTGAAAAGGATACTGCTCTTGAGGTAGATTGGCCCATGTTGTGAAGTGCTTTGAAGGTGTGTGTGAGGAATTTGAATTGGGTTTGCTTGAATATTGGAAGCCAGGGGAGCTCCTTGAGGTGCGGTGTGTTGTGTGTGTGGAGTGGGAGGTTGAGTCGGATTATGGCTGCTGAATTCTTAATGATTTCAAATTGTCTGGTGAGTTGTTTGCTGACTCCTACTTAGAGGGTGTTCCAATAGTACAATTTGCTTGTGACAAGGGTGTATGTCTTGGTTTTGTGGGCACTGATTGGAAGCCACTTGAAGATTTTCCTCAGCAACTCCAGTGTGTGAAAGCAGGGAGCCATGACGGTGTTGACCTAGGCAGTCATGTTGAGTTTGCTGTTGATCAAAATTCAACAGTTCTTGGCATGAGTGGTGAGGCTAGGCGTGGGTCCTAGTTCAGCTGGTCACCACGTGGAGTCCCACAGTGATGGGTTCTTCCTGAGGATCAGAATTTCTGTCTGATCTGTGTTAACTTTGGACAGTTGATCTTTGTCCAATTGGCAACTTTGGTCATGCAGGTATTTGAAGTCTTGTCTGAGAGCTGAGAGGGAGTGTATAAGGTAAGTGTCACAGATGAGGTTGTGAGTGTCTGAAGAGTAGGGGCCAGGCTGACTGACTGCGTCCTTCCAGTCAGGCGAGCATATCCAGGGGAGCGCAGGCTACTAGATTCCTATCTCATGAAGGCGTTGGATGGTGATGGGGTGGGATACTATGTTGAATGCTGCGGAAACTGCCAGGAGGATGAGCGTAGCTGTGTCTTCTCTGTTCAGGATCAAACAGATGTTGTCTATAGCAATGATGCATGCTGTTTCTCTGCTGTAGTCCAGTCTGAACCTGGTGTGTGTGACGTTGAGGAGTTGGTAGTCACTAAGATGATTGGTGGCCGTTGATATGGTTGGTCAGATGGTTGGTAAGGGATTTATGAGTTTCTCTAGGAATTTGGCAGGATATGGCAGCAGGGAGATAAGTCTGTAGTTGTCACACGTCGTTGAGTCCACAGAAAGCTTTTACAGCAGGGTGGATTCTATGTTGTGTTTCCATGTGTCCGGGAAGGTGGCTGAGGAGATGGAGGTGTTCAGAATGGATCACTGAAATAATATCGACTACCAAAATATCGACTACCCAAAATATCGAGGAAAAAATATCTACAACCAAAATATCGAGTTTGTATGTACAAACAGGTAAGTACAAAAATATCGAGTACAAAATATCGTTGTAAAAAATATCGTTGTAAAAAATATCGACTTTACTAAAAACAATGTTTAATTACATTAATATAAAAAAATAATTACTAAAATATAATTAACAATACTTAAAATAACTTTTAATAATTAAATAATTAATGAAAGTAAAAAAATAATATTTTTTTAATCATATTTCTTAAAACATATATATATATATAGTAACAAAATTTAATTAAATAATACGCAATATTGTATATGTACCCCAAAAACCCAAAAATGACCCTGAACCCTAAAAATACCCCTTTACCCAAAAACTAAAAACTGACCCTGAACCCCAAAAATACCCCTTTACCCAAAAACTGAAAACTGACCCTGAACCCTAAAAATACCCCTTTACCCAAAAACTAAAAACTGACCCTGAACCCTAAAAATACCCCTTTACCCAAAAACTAAAAACTGACCCTGAACCCTAAAAATACCCCTTTACCGAAAAACTAAAAACTGACCCTGAACCCTAAAAATACCCCTTTACCCAAAAACTAAAAACTGACCCTGAACCCTAAAAATACCCCTTTACCCAAAAACTAAAAACTGACCCTGAACCCTAAAAATACCCCTTTACCCAAAAACTAAAAACTGACCCTGAACTCTAAAAATACCCCTTTACCCAAAAACTAAAAACTGACCCTGAACCCTAAAAATACCCCTTTACCCAAAAACTGAAAACTGACCCTGAACCCTAAAAATACCCCTTTACCCAAAAACTAAAAACTGACCCTGAACCCTAAAAATACCCCTTTACCCAAAAACTAAAAACTGACCCTGAACCCTAAAAATACCCCTTTACCCAAAAACTAAAAACTGACCCTGAACCCTAAAAATACCCCTTTACCCAAAAACTAAAAACTGACCCTGAACCCTAAAAATACCCCTTTACCCAAAAACTGAAAACTGACCCTGAACCCTAAAATACCCCTTTACCCAAAAACTAAAAACTGACCCTGAACCCTAAAAATACCCCTTTAATTTAACATAATTAGCAATTAATCTATTAAATTAAATTAATTACCAATTACATTTTAATTAAATACCATATATTATTTAATTACCAATTAATTAATTATTACTACCAATTAATAAATTTACATATTTAATTAATTATAATTAAATTACTTCCCACCCTATTCCCCTATAAACCCACAACCCGCTACAGAAAATACATTATTTTAATTTACATAATTAGAAATTAATCAATTAAATTAAATTAATTACCAATTAAATTTTAAATAATTAACATATATTATTTAATTACCAATTAATTAATTATTACTACCAATTAATGAATTTACATATTTAATTAATTATAATTAAATTACTTCCCACCCTATTCCCCTATAAACCCACAACCCGCTACATAATAAAATTACACAATAATTAAAAAAATCATTAATTAAAAATACTTATGAAATAAAATGACACTTTTCACACATATTATTACATAAAAACACTATAAATAATTAAATATTATTTTAAAAACTATATTTTTTACTATCTAGATTATATACTTGGATATTTTCACTGTCTATATTATTTACAGTCGATATTACTTCACTTACCTTAAAAACGATATTTTGGCTGTCGATATTCTGTCTAGTCGATATTTTGTCCAAACGATATTTAAAACTCGATATTCTGTCCAAACGATATTTTGGAGTCGATATTATGTCTGTGCACCGTTCAGAATTGGGGTGAGTGCCATGCTGTACGTTGAAGCCCTTTGGTGAATGTGTGGTGGGAGCAAGGGTGAGATGGGACCCCAAAGTGGAGAGAGTCCTTTCCTTGGACGAGATGGGGAGTTGCATTGCAAGTTCTGTCTCATCCAGTTCAGGGTTGAAGTTGTTGTATATGGAGGTTATCTTACTGCAGAAGAACTGTGCGAGCTTGTTGCGGAGGTCCTCTGAATGGGTGATGCCGCTGGAAGTGATCGCTGGCAAGGTGAAAGCTTTCACGATGGCGAAGAACTCTTTGCTGCTGTTGGTAGGGGTGTCAATGGGGTCTGCCCATAGGAATACATATTACAATACATAAACAGTAGGAACCCAAGAATTGCTATGGAGATAGTATTATGATGCTAGCCCGGAAGAGTACTAGGAAGTGGCAGAGAAGGATGAGACCAGGAGGACCACTAGGATGCGAACCATTGGGAGGAGTAGCCTTAATATAATGTGTATGGTAAAAGGTTGAGGATATTGGAGCCCTCTGGCCAATGACAAGCAATGATCGCCGGTACATCTGCTGAGTAGCATGTAGCAGTAGTGGCAGCAGCCTCTGCATGAGCCACCGTCTCGCATCATTCAGTCATCTTTATTGATGGGGCCGATGGTCCATTTAGGCAGTCTGGCTGCTGGGGACTAAAGCTTTTCAAGTCGAACGTGAGATTTGGTTGTTGTGGACTTACACCTGACATGTTTATCCTGTGCAGCATCATACCTTGTGGTGGGTCCAGAGGTCCCACAGGAGGGTTGGGGTGGGTCCAGAGGGGTAACTGGTGGGAGCTGAAGATCTGCAGCAGAGGCTCAACTGGCAGGCACCAAGGTTTGACTGGTGATCTCTAAGTGGGTGGCAGGAACCAGCTGGGGTGATGGGTTCTGACACAATTGTGGTAGGTTCTGACATCAGGCTAATGGGGCTTGAGGTTTGACTGGGGGTCCTGAGGTTTAGCTGATGGGCCCTGAGGTCTGACTGGTGAGTTTATAGCTTTGGCTTGTGCGTACTCAAGCCTGGCTCATGCTTTCTGTGCCTGATGAATGGTTGATGCGCTGTTGTGAGTTCTGTTTGATTGGGGCAAGGATTGTTGAGTGTGGGGAAGGTGCTTCTCATGATGTTTGACTGGTCAATGATGTTTTGTGTCCTGGGGAATGGCTGACAGTGGGTGATAAGGTTTGGATGATGTGTCCTGAGGCCTTGCTGGTTTGTCCTGTTGTAATGCTGGAGTCCATCAAATGCTAGCTGGCAGGTGGTGAGGTCTGGCTGGAGGGTGTGGGGGGGGGGGGGGGGGAGGAATAAGGTCTTACTGGTGAGAACTGAGGCCTGCCAGATGAAGCTTGACATTCAGTTCATGAGAGCAGAGGTTTTTTTCTGAAGAGAGCAGAGGTCTGGTGTGTGACTCTCAAATTTTGACTTGTGGCTTCTGAGATATGACTGGGTTCAGGCTGTGGATTGTGAGGTCCTGCCAGTGGACCAAGAGATTGATGAGTGGTTATAGGATCTAGCAGGTGAACTATGACAACCGAATAGTGGGTGCCAAAGTCCAGCTTGTGGCTTCTGACGTCTGGTTGGTGTATCCTGATGCCTGGTTGGTATATGCTGGCTTGGTTCTGGCCTGTCATGGCATGTCTTCCTGTTCAGAGGTAACAGGCCTATCTTTTCGGACTGGACTGTTTCTTCTGTAGCTGGGACAGGTCTGACTGGCATAAGGCTAGCTTCAGTCTGTATTGGCAATCTGTAGGTAAAAATCTGTAGGTTAAAACAAGCACTGGCAAAGTCAATAGGTCTCGCCTACTTGAGACATTGGCTTTATCAGTGTTTTTAGCCATGATGTGCAGCAGGGAGGCTGGCTTCGTCTTAGGACTTTTTAGTATTGGTGGGGGGTGGAAGATAATATGAAGTGTGTGTGGACAGGGGTGGGAGCAGTTGGAGGGTGTGAGGAGAAAAGCCTGCTTTTTCGTTTTATTGCGGGGAGGCGGGAGGCAACATGGAGTGAAGAGGGAGAGAAACAATGCAGACAGCAGGGTGGGGAAGGGGAGTAACAACAGGGACTAGTTGAGGGGTGGCAATAAGAGCAACAACAAGGACAATGAGTGGGGGCAAGCAACAACGTATACAGTGGGAGGAAGAAAGCAACAACATGAACTGTAGATGGGGTGGGAGGAGGTGAGAGGAAGAGCAACAACAGAGTGGGTCAGGACAAGCAATAGCATGGACAGAGGGTGGCTGCAACTGCAAGCAACAACACTGACAGTGAGTCGGGGCAAGTAACAACACCGACAGTGGGTTGGGGCAAGTAACAACACCAACAGTGGGTGGGAGCAGGCAACAAAACAGACAGAACAAGGACATCAGAAAGGGCTTAGCAACAGTGGATGGGAGTCAGCAATACAGACAAGAAAGGTCAAGAGGGACACACCAGGGGGGGGGGGAGTACACAAGGGAGCATGCACTTTTTGCTTAGATGCAAAGAAAATAGCAGGCACTGTAGGAAAGTAGGATCTGCTTTCATAGTTACCCCCACTTTTTGTTCGGTGTAATTTTGTTTTTTACTAGTCTGCTGGGATCCTGCTAATCAGGCCTCCAGTCACTGTGTGTCATGGTCGCTTCCATGGGTGGTGCTGTGGAGGGTTCATGCATTGTACCTGCTTTGTGTTGTGTGCACACATGTGGTCCATTTGGGTGTTGTGGCGGAGGGTGTATACCTTGGAACATTCGTGGGTGGGCAGGTGTCCCTCTTGCGCTGAAGTTTTTGTGTTTTGTGTTGTTTGTTTGTGCATTTCTGTTAGTTTGTTATGTGCTTTGTGTTGTGGTGTATTGGAGCAGGTCGGGGAGCATGGGGGAGTCACGGCGGTCGTCTTGTGTGTGGCTGACACTGTGGGTGGCTGTCGTATCTCCAACCCGGTGCTTGTTGTTGAAGATCCTGTCTTGTGTGCGGTGTGGTTCTGAGTTCCTCCTTGTCTTCCTGCTGTGGGTCCATCCTTTGGGAGCAGCTCTGGAATTCTCACCCTCGAGGTTCTCTCCGAGTCCTGGATCACAGAGACAGGTAGAGGACGTGGCTGTTGCATTGTTGGAGTCAGTGGTCGAAGTGGGGGAAAAAAAGTAGGGGAACTGTGGGCGGAGAATCAGTGGGCGGGAATAACCTGTGTGTTGGGTCAGTGGGCGGAGTCAGAGGTGTGGCAGAAAGAGCTAAATATCCCAATTTTTAGTATTTGTTTCCCATTTCACTAACCGGTTACAGCTTATTACGTTATTTAATTTAACCAATGGATACATATGTTTATTTAAGGTATAATATGAGTTATTGACATGAAATACATTCACAAAGTGGGATTAGTTTCCAATTACAGAATGTCCCAAATATCCTTAAAAGTGGAATCGTGAGCCATTTGTCTCCCAGCCATGGAATTTCTGTCATCAGCACTTCCCCTACCTTTTCCCACAAGAGCAGTTCAAACATGAATGGCGAAATATCCTAGTTTGCAAATGTTTTCCACATAATTATGGCTCTGCCATATTTGTCACGTAATACATCTGCTGCATAATCTGACGATTTTAACTAATGAATTGTTTATAGCTCAAATGGATCAAAAGTTACAAAAAATGTGACTTCTGCTGCTGTGAAGTGGAGGGCCCTTTGCAAAGGTTGGCTGGTCACCTTTCTCACTGCTGTGGTTGTATGTTTCACTGGTACTAATAAGGAAACATCTTGGCAGAGACTGTTAGCATGTGTAAAAATTTCAAAATAATAAAGTATCAGAAAATGTACAGCACCACTAATACCAGTGTAGGGTGTCAGAGCACTTTACACCACACATATTACACAGAGACAATCAATCATGCGTGTGTAAATCACTGTATAGGAAATGTTACATAAGAAAAAGGACTACAAGGTGTAGGAGTAGAGTCACATGACAACCATAGTAGTAGGCAGCATAGTTTAATAGTGATTGGTCTGGAGAAATACAAACTCAGAATTTAAAACTTAATACCATGGTTGTGGGTTCTCTTTAATAATCAGAACTGAATTCTATCCAAATGAACCCCTTTTGCAACATTAGGATAATCAAAGACCGGGGAAAACCCATAACACTCTCATTTATGCCTTGCAGTTTGCATGCAGCTCTTACATGACAGTTAATAGCTCTTGGTTAGGATTTTAACTTATTAACTGCAAGTAACAATGGTGTCTCTCTGTCAAAATCAGTATCCCACTGACCTATTTACATTATGTGCACTTTATGATCTGCATGGCACATGTTCTTAGCAACAGGCACATTAAGCCTGTTCTTCCTTTCCATGAGTCAAAACTTCCACTGGACAAAACTCCATCTCTCTTTACTAATAACATTAATCATTGGAGTTATGATGACATTTTTATTGTTGCCAAAAATTCTTGGAGGCCAGGAAGGGGGCAACAAATGCTTTTAAAAACATTTTATACTTGCAAACACGACACCCCCATCTGAAGTGAGGATCTGGTGCAGTTGCACTGCCCTAAAGCCACCCTGCTCAAGGGTCCTATGACCTCAGTGACAGTCACTGTCACTCTATGGTGTGCTGCTTCATAGGCCTGTCTGCAAGACTGGAGGTGAACTTCAGAATGAATCGTTGCGGACAGGCCTTCAAGGTTAACCCACATTTGCCAATGCTAGGGTCCACCTGCTGGTGCTAAGGCACCAGGGCTTTTAAGATATTGCTGGCCTTCTAAGTATTAGAATGGGGATGTGCTCCCTCAGGGGGAGTGGTCTGGTGGACTGGCCATGACGGCTGAACCTGGTTCCCCAGTTCCAATTCTGGGCCTTTGCGAGCGCAATTTTTGCATTTGGGATTCATCATCCCAAATGCAAAAATCGCTAATATAGAATTCGCAAATTTGCGAGGAATTGCATTTAAGGAATCTCTATTTGAGATTCCTTAAATGCAATTCATGAAGCATTTAAAAATTGCGAATTCGCAATTTCGGCCCGCTATTTACAGCGAAGTCAAACCTCGTGGTAAATAGCGGAAACTTAGAAAAATGCACTTAAGTGCATTTTTCTAAGTTGTATGTTACACACACACATGTCCTTGGGACATGTGTGTGCGTAACACCAGCATATAATATCATTTCAGGGGTGCAACAGGGTGTCCTTTGGACACCCCTGCACTCTTGAAATCGCAAACTCAGAATGCGAATCGCTAATAGCAATTCGCACATGGATATGTCTTCCCATTCATTCCTATGGGCCTTTAGGCCCATAGGAATGAATGGGGAGTTATTCCTTATTTGCGATTAGCAATTAGCTAATCGCAAATAAGGAAGCTGTAGGAATCGCAAACAAAATGGCGATTTGTACATGATTCCCGTTTTGCGAGTCTGTAATAGCGATTCCTTAATAATCGCTATTACAGACTTGCAAAACGGGCCGATGATGAATCTACCTGAATGCCTTTTATTTATGTTTTTAAAAACCAAAACATAAAAAAAATGGATTGTCATTTACAATGCCAATAGCTCAAACTTGCTTAAATGCGAGACCTATTGCATTGCAAATGCTTGTTGTAATTGTGTGAGCATGGTTGTGTAAAGTGGTGACAAGAACTGCATACCTTGATACTTGCTCATAAAGCACTCGTGCCACACAAATGGAATGGTAATGTGCTGGACAAATTGAATTCGTTTTTAGGTTTCGCTGGGGGGCGGAGCCGTTAGGCTCCTCCTCCAGAGAAATCTGTAGTTTCTAGTATGGGTGACTTGAACACGCCCCTCTGCTTCATTGGCTAGCTCCATAAATGGAGGCTAGCCATTGGAACAGAGAGGCGTCCGTCAATGCCGGACCAGACACGGGGGCGTTCCCAAGATTCTTTGGCTTTTGCCGATGTCACGCGACGCCGGGAACGCCCCCGAGTCTCCTCCGGCCGGGCCGTGCTTGCTGCTGTCCTGCCTTGTGTCCCTCCTCCCGCCGTCCCCCCTCGCCCCTCCTCGCTGTCCTGTTATGGCCCGATCGAGTGGCCACCTCGATGTTAACTAACTGAAGAGCCGGTGCCCACCCGGCATTGCCCCGTGTTCTCACCGCTGCGGCCGGGGGGGGGGGCCTGAAAGTGATCAGAAGCTGAAGCGAGAGAAACGAAGGGGCTGCGACCTGATTGGTCCTCTGTTGACAGGAGGCGCGCTCTGATTGGCCGTTTGCAGTAGGCCTGTCCCGAGAGCCGCGCTCTGATTCGATGCCTTGCCCGCAGAAGCTGGGCGTGTATGGAGGCTCGACGCAGGAGCCGCGACCGGATTGGGCCGCAGCAGTGGAGCCGCCCCAGCGAGGATCCGGAAGCCGAGTCAGCCGTTCGACCCCGTCCTCGCCGAGGGAATCTCCGAAGTGCCGGGTAATCACCGCCGGGCCCGGGGAGAAGAGGAGGAAGGGTGATGGCAGCTGGACTGCAGGGCCCCCGTGAGCGGAGGGAGCCCTGCAGCGAGAGGAGCGGCCTTCAGAAGCGAGCGGAGGCGCAGAATCTAAAAGAAAGAGAAGGAATGTTGTCCACCCGTTGATTATAACAAATGTGAATCACGGGCTTCGGAGAACATGTAATCAAGTAAGGCTGCTCTCGGATAGAAGGCTCATTGTGCCTCCTGCAGATAGCCGCGGCCTGCGTGTGCGCAGGGCCGGAGACAGACAGACAGACAGGGGCATCGCTGCCAGGAGTCTGGCAGATTGTAGACTCCGAGCAGAAGCGTGACTGTCCAAGGAGCAGAAGCGTGACTGTCCAAGACCGTGGGCAGCAGTGCCACCTTTCCAAGCACGGGAATGTACAATGGACACTTGTATGAAGAGGCAGGAGGCGTTTTAGCGGCTACATCTTGAACGGGAATCCCGGCTAATTCCGTTTTCATGCGTCGGGAATATTTTAGAGTTATAGCAGAATGTGAAAAAGAGGGAGCGGGTAGGCGCTGGAAGTGGGGGTGCGGGGGTGCCGCAGCACCTTCAAAGCAAGCATGATGGAGCTCAGAAGGTGAATGGGAAATACAGATCATCCTTTCCATTTTGTTTTCATCTTGTCACGTTTGCTGCGCGTTCAAAGACAGAGGGCAAATGGGCTCTACTGTCAAATTGTTGTTTATTATTTTAACAGTCTGGCGTCTCCTTTTCCTTCTCTCACTGCAAAGTTAGAGGATGTTATAAGTAAAGTACGTGGCAATCTTGCTTTGATACTGAAAGTGAAAGGACAGGCTGCAGAATTTTAGTTTGGTTCTACCGCACAACACACTTAAAATACCTGGAAATCAACTATACAAATTATTCAAAACATATCGGACGTAGGTCCGCACAAATGAAGCACCTTTTGTAGCCTCAAGGCATGAATGAAACGAAGACCTTAATGTGTTCAAAACAAAAGCAAGGCATTTACTTGGTGATGCACAAATTATAAATGGGAAACCCGATTTCCACACATTATCGTCTGTGTGCTGTGTAGTTTGATCAGTAAATGTGCTGTTCTAATTTAGTGGCCGTTTCAATGGAAAATGAGCTGTTTGTAAATGACAACACACCACAGCAGACTTTATTAATCCATGTGTGGCGGCGGTGTGCTCCGAATTGCACCGCTGGCTATTTATACACACCCCTACCACTCTCCTGTTAGACTTGTTCTTAGCGTGATACACAATCCCCAGGACTGATGTAACATGAATGGCAGCGCTCCCACTCTGACAATTATTCCAACACCAGTGGAGGGTACACTTTATGTTTCGTTTTATGGATGCTCACTTTGCCAATGCTTGTTCGGCACTCTGAAAAGTTAGAGCGCTTTGCAACTCCATCAAAAGTACGAAGCACTATATAAATGCAACAATACGATAAAAGTTATTGAAAGTGTGACCCTGCGTTGCCATGGTTGCAGTGCTGTGCCAGGGAAGCCTGTGCAAAAAAACACATTTTAATCCCTCGGGCTGGAAGCTCACCGTCCCCCCTCCCTTTCGGAGACGGGTTCAGACAGTCTGTGAGACACATGGCCTCGCTGAGGATTAACCCAATTATATGTCTTTGTGTGTCTCACTTAGGCCTTCCCTGCCCTCGCGCCCAGGCCAATCTTCAAAGGGACTTCAGATGAATAAAAAACAGGTGTCGAGCACAGAGGCCGGAAGAACACATCAGCCGCTCAATCTTTAATAAGTGTGGGCAGGGACTGGGCAATTATAGGGCACACGCGTGGGCGCGGGCATCTCACAGGGAAGCCACAGATTCAGCTCCCTCTGGGGGTGCCCAGAACTAGGCACCCCCTGGCCAAGTCTGTGTGAACCCTGAACGCTCTCAGGCCTATTGAGGAGATGGCAACATAGCTCAGAGGGCTGAATACCTGCTGCGCAGATCACTTTTTGTACTATCTACATGACAAGTAAGATTACCCAGGGATATATATATTCCCTGATTGGTATAATGGGAGAGAGAGAGTGTCAGAGAGAGCGAGACATACAGACAGAGGAAGAGTGTGTCAGAGAGAGAGACAGACAGACAGACAGTGAGAGAGAGAAAGAAAGAGTGTCGATTGTCCGAGAGAGAGAAAGAAAGAAAGTGTCAGAGAAATAGAGGGAAAGATTGTCAGAGAGAAGGAGAGAGAGAAAAACTGCGAGAAGATAGCTCAGTGGGTTGAGTTATTTAAAGCAGAGAGAGGAGGGTAATCTGTGTGCATTTTAGGAAGAGTCAGAAAGACAGTTCAATTCGCTGTGGTGTGTGTGCGCGTAAATCACACGTTGCTTATGAGTTCAGTGATACACTGAGATACACCAGTGGGTTAATGTTCCTGCAAGGAAGATACATTTGTAACCTTACAATAGTAAACAAGCTGGTGCACCCACATATAAGCTGCAGGTAATATATTTAAATATCAGTGACGTGGGTCAGGGGTGAGCCAGGGCTGCAAACCTGACTCCAAGTTTCCTCCTCCCCACAACACCACAACGAGTAACTTTGAGTCCAGCTGTTCTAACTGCACCCTTCGCTGTAGAGTCAGGAAACATCAGGTTTCATTCGGTTACCACATGTACTTAGAATTATTACATTGAACTGCCTGACTATCCCACGGCCTGACATGGGCCTATTGTTCACAGCCGAGCAGAACTGCAGTGAAACAGAGACCTTTACAGATAAGCCTGGTGCCTCTGGGTGTGTTGTGGGGCTGGGGCAGAGAGACTCACATAGCTCAGTCGGTTGACAGCTTGCTGCCAGGACATCTTCTGAATCCAGCCTTGGATGAGTGAACCCTAGCGGGGTCTAGTCAGGGTTTAATCATTGCGAGTTTAATAAAATGAGTTCCACTGAGTTGGGCAATAAAAAGGTCTATAATTGAAGCGCCAAAAAGCAACAATATCAGAGAATAAGCGCTACACAAGAAAATACTCAAAGGACTGTAGCATACAATTTTAAAGTTCTTTTTAACAAGAAAGCCATAATGTTCATTTTTGGTGGGGTGCGGAGTCTAGGGGTGACTTGCAGAGCAGTTTGTGTGGCGAGGACAGAAGGCGGTGTCCGGGCATTTCCCCAAAAGAAAACAATGAATGGTGATTGTAGCGCTGCGAGGTCAAGCTAGTGGCATAATCTGTACTATAGAAACATTTCTAGCATATGATACAGTGAAGAGTTAAAGGGCTCTTGACAAAGGTGCATTGTTCATCTTGTTTTGGGAAAGGGGTTGTGGTAATGCTTTCTTGGTAAGAAAGAAGTAGGGGTAATTGTTTGTTGATAAATAGGTAGTGGCATTTATTAAGTGTGGAATCAGGGATTGTCACATGTATTTATTGATTTTCATTATTTGAGATATCGATTTTGTCCGTCTCACTGCTCGGCCACATTCCTCTTTCTTGTCGCGTCCACTGAACACGTCCCGCGCTCCACTTTTGATGCACCATTTGAGCATCACTTTTATTCTAGAAGAGTGGTTCTTAACACTTAAACTGATGTGAAACCCCACTGAGTCATTATTGGAATCCAGGGACATCCACTGAATTATTATTGGAAGCAGGGAACCCCCAGCGTAAGCAGTTGCTATGATTTGAACCTCAAAACAATGCACAAAAATACAAAAACATGTGCACATTAAACAAATGCCCAATTATTGGATCATTTAGTTTAATTTGCGTTCAAATTTGGAAAACTTTTTAAAATTTCAACTTTGTATCTTAATTTGTATATGCTTTATTAATTTTGATATTATTTAATTTGGTAGAGCGGTTGCAGACTCCCAGAAGATGCCCCGCATAGGGTTGTGAACAACAGATTAAGAACCACTGTCCTAGATGCTTACCAAATAAATGAAGGGCACATGCCAAATACAAAGTCAGAATATTATTGAGCTTAGCCTTTCCATTTAACAAATGGCTGCATGTTTAACAAAGTGGTAAGCTACTTCCTGTAGGACAGTGGTCTTTAAATCTTTTAATGATGACCCCGCCCGCCTATAAAAAGATCAGTGAAACATATTTAATAATTCAAACATTGCAGTTATGTTCAATTATCCTTTTTACAAAAACAAACGCATACATGACCGTCACCATGCTATGGACAGCCTGATTCCCTAAAATGTAAAAGTATCTGCAGTATAATTCTTTATCAGAAACCGTGGAGCGTTGGGGGTTATGTAGAACCCCATCACTATTTAATACATAGTCCCACCTTGTAAATGAGTGAGAAAATATGGTACTTTTGGCCTATTACAGAGCGGCTCACCACCACTGTGTTTTTTTCACTAAAAACAAAGCACTATTTTCAGCACGATGACCTCTTGAACTGCACCCACCCTGTTTTTGATGACCTTTGCCATGGGGAGTCCTGCCCTGCTTGGATGAAAGGCACTCTGGGAAAACATGCATTATTGTTTCGTGCTGCTGAAACCAGATTGTCGGGCTTTAACCCGTTGCGTGCTCATGACGAGCTCAGATCGGGTGTGGTCGTGACGAGCTCCACTCGTCATGAGTGCAGCTCCACTGTGCCTCATGATGAGCTGAGTTCGTCACAAGCACAGCGGCGCGCCCCCCACCCCCACACAGCAGGTGAAAACGCCCCGCAGAGAAGGGGTTAAAGAAGCTACAGGTTCCTTCCAGTAGGCAGGGCTGGACTGGGTGTAGCGGGCAGCTGGCATTTTCCCAGTGGGCCGGAGAGGTGGGGGCCAGTTTTGGACCAGTGGGGGCCATTTTTTAGGTTTCGCCTGGCTTCCCATGAGCAGCAGCGTTCGCGCAGGCGAAATCTTATGTTAGAATAGTATGTGGCTTTGTCCTGCCTCTCTCTTCCATTGGCTAGCTCCATAAATTGAGGCTAGCCATTGGAAGAGAGATCTGTCCGTCATTGTCCGAGGCGATTTGTGGGCGTTCCGGCGATTTTTTTACCCTCTCCGCCCCTTTTAAAACGTCATGCGGCGGTGGGCGGTTGTTTTTTTTTTTTTTGCTAAGGTTTGCTTTGTTTCATTCCGCCGAAGATGGCGGCCGGGCAGTAGCTTACTTGTGAAGCTCCGTCTTGAAACTTTCGAGTTCGTATATGTAATGTATCTTTTGCTACCTCGTGTATTTTGTTTGCTCACAATTTTCACTTTTGCCTCATGTAACTTAACGTCTGCTTTTGTAATTTGTTCACTCGGTAATCACAGTGACTGAGTTTCTGAGGCAGTGTTCAGTGCGGCTCTTTAAACTGAATGAGTGGAAGGAAGGGGTGAAACTATGGCCCTTTGCCATCTTGGCTGTGTGGGGAAGTGGTGTTTGCGTGTGACCCTAAAATGTACGTACTTGAGTTCTTAATTCCTCCTCTGCCAGCGCCCGCCATAGTTATCTCTTAGGCATAAAAACATTCTCCACTAACGGCGCTAGGCACAGCGACTCAGAGCAGTGCTTTGGGGAGGCGGAGCCATCCGCTGTCGTCATAGCACACAGCTTAAACCTAACCGCGCAGATAGCAGTGCCTCCCACTTACTACCCCTGAAGTGTTTTTCCAAATCGAATGCACGCATCGGTATCCTTGTAAGATCATTTAATTTAGTGCACAAGACACGAAAAGTGATTTAGTACTTACCGAAGCTAAACGCATTCCACACTGCAGCGTATGTGTGCTCGCCTCATTAGTAGCACCTAGCAGCGCGCGAGGGAGGCGCGGGCTGCTTTGTTAATGTCAATAGGTTGCCTTTACAGTTCTTCTGTCCGCACCCCTGCCATTTCCAAGCGCTATAACGAGCAGCTGTAGTGTTACCGAGCAGCTGTAGTGTTACCGAGCAGCCGTAGTGTTACCGTTACCCAGTGTATTTGACATCGTACATTCGGCGAAGGCAACGATCCAAATTGGTGCGCGTTGCAAACCTATTCTGTGCTCATTCAGGCAGCACAGCTAACGCTGTGGGTTACCATGAGAAGAGGCGGACAGCATGTACATTGTCACAGAGCCATTTATAAAACGAGGGCTTTTCTATGCAGACCCCCTTTATAACTCACTCCCAGCCACCCCCTTCTGAGCAAAATACTGCAATATCGGCTTACTGGCCCATTCAAACGATGGAGCGCCTGGAAGTGGGCGCCAAGGCGCTAGTCGCAGCTGCGCAATTTCTAGCCAGCCAGTGTGGTGCTTGCACACACAGTCCAGCACCCTGCCTGGCACACCGCCCTGCTGCTGCGGGGTGGTACAAGACAGGGGCTGGTGTTCCATGGCATAATTCGTGCCAGCACGCATTGGCACGGTTTACCACTCGGTTTATAGGTTAAAAATAATGCTTCCTCACTTTAATGGGAATTAGCGCATCCCAGGGGCATGAACACTCGAGAGACACAGTTCATAAGTACTGTTTTTTGCAATATGCCATCTGACTGTGTAATTGTGCAAACTAGTGCATCACGCACTGAATAGGAGCAGACCACGCCCACCTGCAGGGGTAGTTGTGCCGCAAACAGGATTCCAGTTTGAGTGGCACACTGCTGCCCACGCTGATGGCACCACCAGCGAAGCCAGCGTTTCTCATGAAAGCAGACAGAGTGGTTTTCACTTTTTATCAGCTGGGGCACATCGAGGCACTGAAGTCAGCCTCGTGCTCCGGCGCCTCAGCCCGTAAAAGCTGTGGTCGTTTAATGATGAGCTGTGGAAAATCCTCTCAACCTTTTACCCACTGACTCTCCAGGCCCCTGCTTACGTCAGAGGCTTTGGGCTTCTCATGCGGCCGGTGGATGACTTGAGGCTTCACCAGAACAAATACTGCCTGCTCTGGTGTCACCCACTACACTGTTTACAATGTCGTTAAAAAAATTGAGTGTCATTTGCGCCATTTTTGTCAGCGTCTTTTCCACATTTTTTTGCGTTGCACTTGTGGCTGTCACGAGCTAACGGTGCCAGAGCCTCACGCGGACACAGCTTGTACCACAGCGGCACTGGTGTTAAACCATGCCCTAAAAGGGCTTCATTCTAGTCTAGAATATTCACCATGCCGCACTGAAGCCCTGGGTGGGCCCACCACCAACCAGTGCGGCTGGGTCTGCCCAGGGGCCAATCCTTGTGGCCTCAGCCTCAGGGCTGTAGTTGGCGTGCCACTGAGCTGAAGTGGTTCTTGTGCCCGACTTTGCACTTTTTTTTGTGTTTTTTTTGTATGTTCTTATATAGCGCTCGACTACCCGGAGGCATCTCGGCGCTTGCCTTGGGAACCCGTCCTGGCTTTTCCCTGTGAGATAGCCCCTAACGGGCATCCCCAAGGTGAAAGCCAGGCATCCCGCCGCGGGGGCCGTTGTGGAGATTAAGCAAGCTTAATGCCCAGAGTTGCAGAGTGTGAACCCATGATTAGGTCAGGCACCGAAGCGAGAATTATCGAGTCCGTGGACATTTGAGCTCAAGACCCTGCCGCGTCGGGAATTGAACCCTGGTCCCGGGTCTGACCTCTGCTTCAGGGTCTGCCTGCTCTAACCAGTGAGCCACACTTCTCCACTTGGCGCCTTTGATGGGTTTCATGTAAATGGTGCTCAGTCCTAGTTTTGCACAAGTGGTTACCTAGGCTCTAACAGAAATGCGCAGGCAAAACAGTGTAGTAATGAGGCATATAATGCTGAGCTCGTCCGTAGGGTACAATAGGTCTCACATTTGCGAGAGATTAAGCTAATGACAATGTGAATGACAATGCCATTTATTTATCTGTTTTCAAAACCAACACATAAATACAAATGTTGTCATTTACAATGCCAATAGCTCTAACTTTTCCAAAGGCGAAACCATTGCATTGTAAATGCTTGTTGCAGTTGCAATGGGCTAAGCGTGGTTTATGTGGCTTCATGATGTATTGGAATTATGTTCTAAAGCTTCCCTTATTAACCATGCGGAATACATGCTAAATGTGTGCTAAAGCAATAAAATGTCTGTGGTTGATTTACATTTTAACTACATTTGTCTTTCGTTAGGTTGGCACAGCACCAAGGATAATGTGCTGCATGGTTAAAAACGTTTAAGGTCCCAAAAGCGAGACCTATTGGCTATGCCAATGCTTGTTTGGTGTCTGTCCTGACACAGTCCCTGGCCTTGAGCCTATCGCTGGTCCTTTCTCTGGCCCTGTTATTGGTTCTGCCAGAGATTCTGTCTCTTCTCGTGTGACTGGTGCTATGTTCTTGTCCTTGACAGAATCTAAGATTGCGCCTCGAGCCCTCGGCCCGTCCACGGTTCCCTCAAAAGCTCACCAATTGCTTATGTTCCAGTTAGGAATTAAGGGCCATATGTATCAAGCCTTTTTTGATTCGCAAAGGCCGAAATTCGCCGAATTTCGGCCTTTTGCGAATCGCAAAGGGCTGTTTTGCATTTATTGATATGAATCAAAAAATCGCATCTTAAGGAATCGCAAATACTTGTGATTCCTTATTTTGCTATAGCATTTAAGGAATCGCAATTTTGCGATTCCTTAAATGCTATGTATGAAGCATTTTACTGTTGCGAATTTAGCTTAAGAAATCGCAATTTACCACCAACTCTCAGTTGGTGGTAAATTGCGATTTCTTTTCAAAATACACTAATTGGCATTTTTTAATGTGGCATGACACGCACATACATGCCCATAGGGCATGTATGTGCGCCATATGCGCACACATGCTGAATTCAGGGGTGCAGCAGGGTGTCCTTGAGACACCCCGGCACCCTTGAAATCAATCTCATTTTGCGATTAGCAAATTGCTTATCGCAAAATGAAATAATTTTCACAATCATTCCTATGGGCCTCCTGGCCCATAGGAATGAATGGGAAATATTCCTTATTTGCGAATTCGCAACTTGCGAATTCGCAAATAAGGAAGATTAAGAAATCGCAAAAAAAATGTGATTTTTTCATACATACCGTTTTGCGATTTCTAAATAGCGATTCCTTAAAAATCGCTATTTAGAATTCGCAAAACGGAACTATGATACATATGGCCTAAAGAGCCCTGTGACTGGCACTATTCCTGGCTTGTCCAGACTTCTATCTGGGGGTACGGAGGCTGGGCTTGCGCCTTTTCTGTCCCTATCCATCTGCCCTTGCGCCTATTCTCTTGCTTTGCTCAGAATGATACAAGCCTACTTATAGGGGTCGGTCTCGGTAAACCATTACCAGAGACATGGTATGGCTCTGAGAAATTGTGAGGGGAGATACGGGTGAGGGAGGCAGGCATAAGCAGGCTAAGGATGGACGAGAGTAGGAAGTGTGGGTGAGAGAACAGCACGGGATGTGCAGAAAAAGATGAGACTGGTAGAAGAGGAAGGAGCAATGGAGGAAAGAGGGAGAGATTGTTGCGCTAATAGAGAGAGTGGTTAGAGGAAGATATGGAAGGCAAGAAAGAGTTGATGGGTGGAAATGAAAAGAGTAATATGGTGAAGAAATGAGGTAGAGTGACGGGGTGACAGAGGGATGGAGAAGGGAGGATGGTAAAGGGAGTGGAGAGAGTGATTTGAAGACAGGGGCAGGGATAGGTATGCATGGGTAGTGGAGCGGGTGAAGGAACGGGGTGGGGGTTTGCATAATCCATCGAAATAACTGAGATGGTTAAAATTAGGGACAGAGAGGGTAGGCTTCACAGTTCAGCAGATAGTGACGGCTGGGGTACAGGAACTTCCTGAAAGAGGGAGAGGAGAGTGCCGAAGCCAGAGGGGATGTGGTGTCTTGGGGGCATGGCATGGTTCCTCACCACGCTAATGATTCGGGTCACAGTCTATGGCTGCAGAGGAGACCTCGCAGTCCCTCACTCCGACTTGTACACAGCAACGCACATCAGTTGCCACCAATGTGGATATGAGCATCCGATACACAGATGTGCAAGGCTCGTCACATACAAGGACATCCGGCGACATAAAGGTTGGCGATGCCATTGGGGCCATATGCGAAAATACACACGGACAGCATCATTGTCATACCTGACACTGAGGAGAAATCACAGGGTTATAGAGCAAGTCATTTTCACTCAATAGCCACAGTCAGATTTCCAGCCCCCCACATTCATACTGAATGTGGCACTTATGGGATAAAACCACAAACGTTTCAAAAAGCAAGACAAGCACCCAGAGTGTCTAATGAAAATCAGGACTAACGTTAGGAAAACCACCCTTGTGCCCGAAGATAAATTGGAAGGGGCAGTATGCCTGGGTGGGATACTGTTATTTTCCACCTAATTATAACCTTCACCCGGGTTTCCCAGGTGTGAGAACACCGGAACTGATTTTACTTGCCGGTAAAATCACATGAGGGTTAGACTGCAAGCACAATCTGGCCTCGTCTCCTGGCCCCCGCCTGACCCTCCCTCACCCTCCAATTCATGTCACAGGCACCAAGGAACGCTCACCACTGCCAGCATACAGGCCCTGTTGTGTCCTTACACCATCCCCACCTCAGCTTCTCAGAGCAGTTGGTTAAAGTAAGCACCCCCATTGTGTGTGTCAGCCTGGGCTCAGACAGCTTCCCTGGCTGGTGTCTGTCTTATTGCTGCCGTACCCAAGTACTTCACAGGTCTTTAAAATACCATTCACTTTTTTATTGTGGCTTTGTTGTGTGGGGGAACACAGAGAGGGGGCGGACAACTACCAGCAGCAGGCGAACTGGACACTGTCCCTGTCTTCTACGCGCACGGAGGAAAAGACAGAGCCATTTTCCTTCTCTGCCCGTTCCGCCCGTTCCCCAAAAGCCGATTAACTATTGGCCTTGGCATTTCTGCAGTCTGAGACGCATGTTTAAAAGAAGAAAGCATGGGAACGGAATCAATAAAATTCAAGAAGTAGGGGCACGCCGTGCCCTGCCGATCCCGCCCACTTCGACCACTGGTTGGAGTGCGTCGGTTTCAGCGCAGAGCAGCATTTTTAAGGCAATCAGCATTTGATTTTGGAAAGAAAAAATCACAACATTAGGTGCACTTCCTAAATCGGACACTGGAAAGCACTATTACCTACCGAAAGTTATTTATTTTATTTCTGTAACTGTACCATCACAATGTTATTGTTTATTAATGGGCACTATTCTGGAACATTCCTATGTCCTATATCATAACAAGATGTAAGATACAGACAAAACAATATATTAAGATAAATGCAAAACAAGAACTGATGAAGGGTGAATTATAATCGGCGCTGTGAGTCCCTAGAATTTCATAGGAGTATAATCAAACCTCTGGATGAAAGCACAGTAATTCCATCATACCACCAGTCTCTACAAAATAAAAGCTCTTACATTGTTACTAAAAATCAAAGTATAATGGGGTTTTTTCCCTACAGGTAAGAACAGGTTTCTATTGAAGGATATTTACCACCTCATGCAACAGTGACTTTTAACATCAAACAGTTAATTGCATGCTATCTTGTTTCAGGTCTTCCCTACCCCGCAGTACCTTGCCTATAACCTTTCCCCCCATCTGGCCACTCTGACCACCTGTTGCAAGGTACAGAATCAGTGCTGCCGGTAGGTGGGCATATTGTGGGTACTGCTCCCGAAGAATCAGACCGTGACACTGCACTTTCTCCCTAACTTGACCATGGTAAGCACTTCTGTACCTCCACAATTGGCTTCTGGTGTACCCCATTAAGTGTAAGTATATAGTACTAAGGTACACAGGGCATAGGTACCCCAGGGGTTTCCCATGGGTTGCAGTTTGTATTGTGCCACTCATGGGAGTCACTTACACTGTGACTATAGGCTTTTCATTGCAGCCAGTGTGAGTTGGTGCTTGCACCTCTCCCAACAGATATACGTTTCCTTATATCTGAGGTTCCTGAACTTAAAATCTATAAGTCACCCCTATGGTATGCTCTTCAGTCCTGAGGGAGGGCAGGGTGCTTGGTTACAAGTGTGAGGGTTCCCCTGCATGAGCAAGACACCCCTACAAACCCAGAGTAGATTCTCCAGACTTTGTAAGTCGGTCAGCCTTTTTAATACATGCAGTGGACATCAGTCATTACGAGATGTTGAACTATATATTAGCAGCACCGAAACCGGTCATGTTTGGTATCAAACATGTTGGAAACATACCCCAACACTGATTCCAGTGCTGGTAGTATGATCCCATGTACTGGGGAGCTACCCTAGGGTGCCCCCTGTATTTCTGGTAACAGCCTTTCAGGGTCTGACAGCACGTTTGGCTCACTAACCCTTGGTCACTATACTCAAAATGAAACCAATGATTTGTAATAACTTCCATGTTGTATGGTTGATAGACACATACATCGTAACATAGCCTTTGTTGTCCTGAGAGGTCTCGGTAATTTTGTGACAATCTTGATAACCTTGCATCACTAGGTGAAGTGATGGACATGTAAAGTGCGAAGCACTCAGCGCGTTTTTCTTCAAGTATGTGGTTATAGTAATTTATTTGCAGTTCTCAGCATTTATGGCTGGTAGAACATCGAATTGCCCATACTCGATGTTCTGACTACATTTCCCATGACTCTCAGTCGCTGCAGCAACACGTTGTCAGTTGCGCAACGAGAGCTCTGACGCATGCGCATCACCACAATGCCGGGCGACTCCACACTTCCACGCTTAGAAAAGAGGTAACGTAGCCTTCACCGTTACCTCCCCGTACAGCGCAGATGCCTGACTGGGGTATCGACGGACAGGTAGGTGTACCTGTTCGATGTACGGATAGTGAGTATTATCTGACTAGGGGGAATCCTGTCTTGGTATGAGCACAGAAAGTGTGGCACTTCTAATAAGTGGCCTTTAATCGGTCTCTGCGAGCATCAGTATGGGTTATAACGATCGTTTCACTATAGCTTGGCTACCCCTGCCCCTTGATAGCTTTTTGTGTTTTGTGTTTACCACTTGTGAACCAAACACTCTCTAAATACGTTATGTAAATTGTGCTGCGATCAGTTGATCTTCAGCGTTGTCGACAATGGTCCGACTCAGCTCTAATATTGGTTTTTCTGAGTTTGAGGTGCAAACATACCATCGGAGTTTCTAAACCCCGTTTTCGATATTTCATGGCTTTACATCTTTCTAGTGCTGGGAATAAATAAACACAGAAGCAGTGTACCAGTTAAGATGTTATTGACATTAGCTTGAATTGATTGCTTGAATCCTTTGGTCTGGGATTCATGAGTTGGCGGTCTCTTATGAGGTTTTTTCACTGGTCTGTGTGTGGTTCTTTTTGTATTAATATTAGAGCGGTGCCACCGATTCCTGAGCTGTGGCCAGACGAGGAGCGGCGCCGGTCTCTCAAACTCTAGGTGAGTGAGAGGCATTTACAAACTAGGAATGATTGGGTTCTGTATCTGTAAAAGATTGTTTGCAGGTCTATTAACTATAATAGTAATGGAAACTCATGACAGTTAACCTGTGTTAACGTGGTTTTTCTCTGTTTTTCTTATATGTGTTCTTCATACTTGATGCTTTTCTCCCGTGGCAAGCAGCTTCTACTTAACAGGAGCGTTTGAGAAGGCCTTATCAGGTGATATCCTGTATTTGTTAAACTTTGATTTACACACATTTACGTTGTCTAAGCAGTAGCAAAATATAAATTTGGTCCTGAGGAAGCAGAAGATACATAGTGTATCTACAACTGCAGAAACATGTCGACCTCCACTAACAGGCAGTAGATATTTGTTCAAACTACTGTTTATTTTGCTTTTCACGTTTTTTAACCTTGGAAGTGGTTTGCTTTCTATTAAAATTTCTCTTTGAAACCACTATCCATTTTTAATCATTCACTTCACTAGTTATTCTTTGTGCACTGCTTTTTCAGTTACATCTATCGGTGTGTACTGAGTATGCGCTGTGGACACACCGCTTTACTGAGACTGGCCCAAATGATGATCAATAGGGCGGCCCAGTTAGAGTGACTGATGGGATTCCATATCACAGAGTGATGGGTCCTAGCGCATCAGGTAATGATCAAGACACATTGTTTGAACACAGAGTTTTTGAGTTTCCCCAGACCCACAGTTGTTATTTTTGTATACAGTGTTCTGTTAAGGGGCTATGACTGTGAGTGGTCTATAAATATTTCCCTTGGACCCTATCCTCTCTGTTTGTGTTGTGCTACAGTAACCTCTACCAACCAATCAGGAGCTCAGTTCTTTCAGTCTGATGGCTGTTTTATTATAGACATGGACAGAATGTCATGTTTGTGGGGACTGGACAGCGTTCAAGCACACAGGCTGATCGGGTTGATTCACACTCCTCCCAGGATCCGTGTCTCTGCCTTCATATCTTCAGGACCATATGCAGGAGGCTTTGAAGGCTGTTTTAGATGAATTTCCCTCTTCAAAGAGTACCCATCGCTCCAGTTTTTACTCCTGCTTTCATGGCTTAGAGCTTGGATGCTCCGTTCCTATCCTGGTCCTAAATCTATTTAGTACCTTGTTTCCATTTTTTAGATAGTTATTGCAGATATAGTAGAAAGTAGCTAATATGGTTGGGGGGTTTCATTTTGACCTCTTCCTGCTTGGTGTCCCCAGCTTCATTCAATGGCACTAGAGGTGGTTTGATCGAGCCCTGTGGTTCCTCCTCTTCAGTCACTGGAGTGTTTGGTGCTTGGCCATCTTTGATCGAGCCCTGTGGTTCCTCCTCTTCAGTCGCTGGAGTGTTTGGTGCTTGGCCATCTTTGATCGAGCCCTGTGGTTCCTCCTCTTCAGTCGCTGGAGTGTTTGGTGCATGGTCATCTTTGTTCAGGGCCCTGTGGGTCCTCCTCTTCATTCGCTGGAGTGTTTGGTGCATTGCCATCTTTGATCGAGCCCTGTGGTTCCTCCTCTTCAGTCGCTGGAGTGTTTGGTGCTTGGCCATCTTTGATCGAGCCCTGTGATTCCTCCTCTTCAGTTGCTGGAGTGTTTGGTGCATTGCCATCTTTGTTCGAGCCCTGTGGTTCCTCCTCTTCATTCGCTGGAGTGTTTGGTGCTTGGCCATCTTTGTTCGAGCCCTGTGGTTCCATCCTCTTCAGTTGCTGGAGTGTTTGGTGCATTGCCATCTTTGTTCGAGCCCTGTGGTTCCTCCTCTTCATTCGCTGGAGTGTTTGGTGCATTGCCATCTTTGATCGAGCCCTGTGGTTCCTCCTCTTCAGTTGCTGGAGTGTTTGGTGCATTGCCATCTTTGTTCGAGCCCTGTGGTACCTCCTCTTCAGTTGCTGGAGTGTTTGGTGCATTGCCATCTTTGTTCGAGCCCTGTGGTACCTCCTCTTCAGTTGCTGGAGTGTTTGGTGCATTGCCATCTTTGATCGAGCCCTGTGGTACCTCCTCTTCAATCACTGAGTGTTTGCTGCTTGGCCATCTTTGATCGAGCCCTGTGGTTCCTCCTCTTCAGTCGCTGGAGTGTTTGGTGCATTGCCATCTTTTTTCGAGCCCTGTGGTTCCTCCTCTTCATTCGCTGGAGTGTTTGGTGCGTGGCCATCTTTGTTCGAGCCCTGTGGTACCTCCTCTTCATTCGCTGGAGTGTTTGGTGCTTGGCCATCTTTGTTCGAGCCCTGTGGTTCCTCCTCTTCATTCGCTGGAGTGTTTGGTGTATTGCCATCTTTGTTCGAGCCCTGTGGTTCCTCCTCTTCAGTCACTGGAGTGTTTGGTGCATTGCCATCTTTGTTCGAGCCCTGTGGTACCTCCTCTTCAGTCACTGGAGGGTTTGGTGCATTGCCATCTTTGTTCGAGCCTTGTGGTACCTCCTCTTCAGTTGCTGGAGTGTTTGGTGCATTGCCATCTTTGTTCGAGCCCTGTGGTTCCTCCTCTTCATTCGCTGGAGTGTTTGGTGCATTGCCATCTTTGTTCGAGCCCTGTGGTACCTCCTCTTCAGTCACTGGAGTGTTTGGTGCATTGCCATCTTTGTTCGAGCCCTGTGGTTCCTCCTCTTCATTCGCTGGAGTGTTTGGTGCTTGGCCATCTTTGTTCGAGCCCTGTGGTTCCTCATCTTCATTCGCTGGAGTGTTTGGTGCATTGCCATCTTTGTTCGAGCCCTGTGGTACCTCCTCTTCAGTCACTGGAGTGTTTGGTGCATTGCCATCTTTGTTCGAGCCCTGTGGTACCTCCTCTTCAGTTGCTGGAGTGTTTGGTGCATTGCCATCTTTGTTCGAGCCCTGTGTTTCCTCCTCTTCATTCGCTCGTGCGTGTGCGTTTCCTTTTCAGCTACCCCATTGGCCTTAACGTGCGTCTTTTAATGAAAGACTGCACGCTATTGGCCAAAGGCGTGCGCGTTGCTCCGCCCACGGCCTATTGGTGTCTATTACGCGCTTGGTGCGCATAATAGCCACCAATAGGCTGTCATGTGGTTTCAGTTATGTGCCCAGACACGGGCCCGATAAGTGAAACCACATAGCTCGCGAGCGTGCACCTCTCGCGAGCCTCTTTTTTTCTGGGATCCATTTCACATGGAAGCAACAAAATAAAAGAACCACTGACGTCTTTTAAACCTGTTTCTTGCCTCATCGGCGTATAACTAAATGTGTGTGCGTGTCTGCTGTCAAAATAATGTACTAGAGGGCGTACTTGCAAAAAATTCACAGCCTCCAAGCTGCCCTGGACTGATTTGAACAACTCCCCCCCCCCCCCCCCACCCCCCTGCTCCGAGCTGTGGGAGAACCTGAGTGTTTTACATGGGCCTAATGTACTAAATGTTGCATTCTTATAATAGGTACTGCACGGTTATCTACGAAGATGCTCGCTTGGAGTGCGACCCTTCACCCCATTTTCTTTTTACCATAGCCACACTTTGTCTATTAATCTTAGTGATTGCTGCTTGACTTGTGAAGAGACACTGCTCCCCATGTTATGTTTTGGAGGGCTTTCTAATGCTTTTCAGCCCTCAGTGAACACAAAGGGCCTCCCCTTTACTTCAGACTGCAGACTCCCTGCCGCCCAGTGGTCCTGCTCGGGGGGAGGGGGGTCTGGTGGGCGGGGTGTCTTTGTCCAGGCAGCGGCAGGACCAGCATCCATGTGAATGAAATAAACAGCCCCTAGGTCCTGTTTCCCACAGTGACGTTATTTATTTATGCCTTTTTAGGGCTCGCCTGCTGATGCGCTTCTGCGCATAGCTGGCGAAGCTCTATTGTGGCTTATCGAGAGTTTAACCACCACTGGCGATTCCACTGGCGATTCCATACAGTGCATGTGCTTTTTAGGTCATTGCGCAAGCGCAAGCCCTAAAAGGCACGTGCACAATGCCACCAGCCGCCTGCCTGCCTGCCTCGCATTACCACATCAAAGACAGCCCTCCCAGCGCATTTCTCACCCCCTAATTATTCACGGCCGGCAGGCCGTGTCTACTTTTAAAACTTGTTTAACTTGTTTCTTTGAGGTATGCTTCAGGCTTGTTTACATTGTCTACCCCCAGCTGCTGCTCAATTTCTGTTCACTTCCCTAATGCATCGCTCGCTCTAATCTTGTAACCTCAACCCCTCCACTAAGTTTTGTTTCCTCTCTCTGCCTCGCTCTCCTTGAGTTTCGTTTCTCCAGCTTTCTAAACTCATTGGGATGGGCACTGTTTATTAATGGTCTAAGACATTCCTCCCTGTTATCCGCCTCCAAGGCCCCCCCATCCTGCACCCATCCTAGCTCTTCGGCCAGCTCCCAGGGTTACAGTGAACGGGCTCAAACTCTCTGACCATTAACCCTTTAATTCCACTTTAAACGTTCCCTTTCGGACTGCAGGTTTCACCCGAGGGCTAGAGCAGGAACATTGCAATTATGTGTGTATTCCTGTTTTAAAAATGTTTTGCTACGTACAGTGGTAAAAACGCTTTTGGTTTTCAGGGGCACATGTGAAGTGTTGGAGGAACGCTCCGTCTCTGTCCTTCGTGCCAGATACAACACCCCCTCCCCAAGTACATCTCTTAACCTCTAAGTCTGTAACATAAGTGCCAGGAAAGGGAACTTTCTACTCCTGAACGTAGAGTGCATGTCATTAGGGAGGCGTTTTCAAGGTCTGCATTCAGCAGTGATGTAAAAGCTGTCCTTGAAACCAAAAACCTTGAGAATCCTTTTTTCATGCGCCAAATAGAAATGAATGAACCCCCATTTCAATGGTTAGTTAGCAATGATGCCTTTATCGCTGTTCCATCGGATAATGTTTTGTCTTCTGAATTCCAAAAGCTGCATCTTGTTAAATATATGCCTTAGTGACTTAAATCTGGCCTGTTGTAAAATTGAGAATTTGTGAGACCAGTACCGCTGAATATTTTCCTATTAAGTGGACACTGACTGCACGTATTTAATATCTGTGGCGCTTTTAAAAGGCTGAGGCTGCCCATGTCGTTTACAGAAATTGGTTCCCGCACTTCACCGACAGCAAAAGCTACGTTCCAATATACTATTTTTCCCTCCTCCTACGTTCTGAGAAAAGTCTCCAAACATCTGGCAGACAAAAATGGAAATGGTAGAAACAAAGCTAAGCCTTGGTGCAAACAGCTGCATACAACAGAATATGAAACGCAAGAATTGAAGCTCTAAAATGTGACCGCAAGAGTGACTAGGTAAGATTACAGGGACAACTTCTTGGCAAAAAGGAAAAAATCAACCTTTTTGTTTTAAAACCCCTCACTCACCAACCTAGTGGTGACTTGCTTCATCATCGAGGTCCACCCTGGTGACCTAGCGTCACCAGGATGTGCTTCGACACCTGTGTTACAGTGGAGCAGGTTGTGACTGTAAGTGCAAAAAATGTGTTAAAAATTGTCCTGGTTTAACTTAAAATTAAATTTTTATTTTAAAGTAACAGAACAATGTTAAAAATCGGTGGCGAGATACTGGTAGGTGAGTTACGACCAGAGTATCTCTATATGTGTCTGTGTGGCTTGGTCGACATGTTTCTACCATAAGGGCTACTGCCCGGTATTCCTCAGGACCAAAGAACAGGTGGACGGGAGGTGTGGGCCCCCTAAAAGGCGCACCCTATCCTGATCCCCTGTGTACCAGCTGGAAAAATAACCAGTGGTTAATGTGCTCAATCAAGGTGATGAGAGCCGTCAGAAAAGGTTAAAAGAAAAAGAGACTTGTTTCTAGCCTCTAAAGTACTTCAACGGGCAGGGGGTAGGTTCTTCAAACCGACATAACATATTAGTTCGCGGAAGAAGGTAACGGCCATTAACCTACTGCTATCCTCCTCTGCTCGGCTAGTCCGAGAGGAGGATAGCAGTAGGTTAATGGCCGTTACCTTCTTCCGCGAACTAATATGTTATGTCGGTTTGAAGAACCTACCCCCTGCCCGTTGAAGTACTTTAGAGGCTAGAAACAAGTCTCTTTTTCTTTTAACCTTTTCTGACGGCTCCCATCACCTTGATTGAGCACATTAACCACTGGTTATTTTTCCAGCTGGTACACAGGGGATCAGGATAGGGTGCGCCTTTTAGGGGGCCCACACCTCCCGTCCACCTGTTCTTTGGTCCTGAGGAATACCGGGCAGTAGCCCTTATGGTAGAAACATGTCGACCAAGCCACACAGACACATATAGAGATACTCTGGTCGTAACTCACCTACCAGTATCTCGCCACCGATTTTTAACATTGTTCTGTTACTTTAAAATAAAAATTTAATTTTAAGTTAAACCAGGACAATTTTTAACACATTTTTTGCACTTACAGTCACAACCTGCTCCACTGTAACACAGGTGTCGAAGCACATCCTGGTGACGCTAGGTCACCAGGGTGGACCCCGATGATGAAGCAAGTCACCACTAGGTTGGTGAGTGAGGGGTTTTAAAACAAAAAGGTTGATTTTTTCCTTTTTGCCAAGAAGTTCACCCTCCGAAAGTTTTTTCCAAAACTCTACGTAGGGGATACTCCTCTCATTGTTTTCATAAATATTCCTATCAGGGGAATAGGAGTTATCTCTTTTTTCACTTCTCAGTGATAATATCCCTTGCTCTCTCTCTTGATCTCAAAAAGATTACAGGGACACCACCACATCATTCAGGGACACCACCATACAGCTCCACCGATGCACCCACCACACAGCTCCACCGATGCACCCACCACACAGCTCCACGAGGAACCCACCATACAGCTCCACCAATGCACCCACCACACAGCTCCACCGATTCACCCACCACACAGCTCCACCGAGGCACCCACCACACAGCTCCACAGATGCACCCACCACACAGCTCAACAGATGCACCCACCCCACAGCTCCACCTACACAGCTCCACCGATTCACCCACCACACAGCTCCAACGATGCACCCACCACCCAGCTCCAGCGATACACCCAGCACACAGCTCCAACGACACAGCTCCACCGATGCACCCACCACACAGCTCCACTGATGCACCCACCACACAGCTTCACCGATACACCCACCACACAGCTCCACCGATGCTCCAACTAAGCTCCACCAATGCACCTACCACACAGCTCCACCAATGCACCCACTAAGCTCCACCGATGCACCCACCACACAGCTTCACCGATGCACCCATCACAGAGCACCTCCGAGGCACCCACCACACAGTTCCACCGATGCACCCACCACACAGCTCCACCAATGCATCCACCACACAGCTCCACCGATGCACCCACCACACAGCTCCACCTACACAGCTCCACCGATGCACCCACCACACAGCTCCACCGATGCACCCACCACACAGCTCCACCGAACGACCCACCACACAGCTCCACCGATGCACCCACCACACAGCTCCACCGATGCAGCCACCACACAGCACACAGCTCCACCGACCCAGCTCCACCGATGCACCCACCACCCAGCTCCACCGATGCACCCACCACCCACCTCCACCGACACAGCTCCACCGATGCACCCACCACACAGCTCCACCGATGCTCCCACCACACAGCTTCACCGAGGCACCCACCATACAGCTCCACCAAGGCACCCACCACCCAGCTCCACCGATGCACCCATCACACAGCTCCACCGAGGCACCCACCATACAGCTCCACCAAGGCACCCACCACACAGCTCCACCGATGCACCCACCACACAGCTCCACCGAGGCACACACCACACAGCTCCACTGATGCACCCACCACACAGCTCCACCAAAGCACCCACCACACAGCTCCACCGATGCACCAACCACACAGCTCCACAGATGCACCCACCACCCAGCTCCACCGATGCACCCACCACACAGCTTCGCCGAGGCACCCACCACACAGCTTCGCCGAGGCACCCACCACACAGCTCCACAGATGCACCCACCACACAGCTCCACCGATGCTCCAACTAAGCTCCACCAATGCACCCACCACACAGCGTTACCGATGCACCCACCACAGAGCTCCACCGAGGCACCCACCACACAGCTCCACCGATGCACCCACCACACAGCTCCACCAATGCACCCACCACACAGCTCCACCAATGCACCCACCACACAGCTCTACCTACACAGCTCCACCGATGCACCCACCACACAGCTCCACCGATGCACCCACCACACAGCTCCACTGAGGCACCCACCACACAGCTCCACCAAACGACCCACCACACAGCTTCACCGATGCACCCACCACACAGCTCCACCGATGCAGCCATCACACAGCTCCACTGATGCACCCACCACCCAGCTCCACCGATGCACCCACCACCCAGCTCCACCGACACAGCTCCACCGATGCACCCACCACACAGCTCTACCGATGCACCCACCACACAGCTCCACAGAGGCACCCACCATACAGCTCCACCAAAGCACCACCACACAGCTCCACCGATGCACCCACCACACAGCTCCACCGATGCACCCACCACACAGCTCCACCGAGGCACCCACCACACAGCTCCACAGATGCACCTACCACACAGCTCCACCGAAGCACCCACCACACAGCTCCACCGAGGCACCCACCACACAGCTCCACAGATGCACCCACCACCCAGCTCCACCGATGCACCCACCACACAGCTCCACCGATGCACCCACCACACAGCTCCACCGATGCACCCACCACACAGCTCCACCGAGGCACCCACCACACAGCTCCACAGATGCACCCACCACACAGCTCCACAGATGCACCCACCACACAGCTCCGCCGAGGCACCCACCACACAGCTCCACCGATGCACCCACCACACAGCTCCACCGATGCTCTAACTAAGCTCCACCAATGCACCCACCACACAGCTTCACCAATGCACCCACTAAGCTCCTCCGATGCACACAAAACTCAGCGCAACCACAGCATCACTCAGCTAAACTACAGCATCACTCAGCACAACCACAGCATCACTCAGCGCAACCACAGCATCACTGGTTCAAATATGTTCTTTCAATGTTTAAAGCTGTTTTCCAGCTTTCTTGCTTTATTACAAATCACAAAAAGATGTTAATTTCACTTCTGTTCTTGGATTTTCGTCACAATAAAAAACACTGAACATAATCTTCACAAAAGGTATTTACAAAAGTTTAAGCTATTGCCATTACAAAATAAATCAATTACTTAAGTTTTAATTATTTAAAAAAATTAAAAGCCATTGTTATTTGTATATCAATACATCTAAGTCAAGTAAATACAAAACATGTTGCATTACAAATGCTATAGGTGTTTGCGAAAGTTATAACTATTGGCATTGTAAATGACAAAGCTATTAATTTAGCTATTTTAAAAAATAACACATAAATAAAAAAATAATAATTTATAAGACCAATAGCTCAAACTTTCCTAATGCGAGGCCTATTGCATTTCCAATGCTTGTTTATATAGCGCAGACTTTACCCGAAGGTGTCAGAGCGCTTCACAACAGGAACAGAACTGATACATGAGAACATTACAAATGAACAAATTACAAAAGCAGACGGTGACTGCATCAACGCCAACCATATTACAATGCCGGGTGCTTTCCTGGTGGTCGGAAAGACCAACCGCCACGCACCCGACTGGCTCCTTGAGCCTGCTTGTGCGGTGGAGGGGCTCTTGGTTCCTACAATGCTGGTGGTGCCTACCAGGCTCCACAGTAGGGCTTACGATATCACTTACCCGCCAGCCTATCCATGGCAGTTCACCCGCCATGGAAATGTTGGCGGAAAGGGACATTGGAGGCCCATAGCGGGCCCCTTTCCCCTCAGCCCCCAGACATGGGACCTGACAGAGCGTCCGCCTCCCCCCTTCTGCTCCAAAACCACCAAGATAATCTGCGGCGTACCCCAAGGCTCATCCCTCAGCCCAACGCTGTTCAACTTCTACATGGCACCACTCGCCCACGTCGCCTGACAGCACGACTTAAACATCATCTCCTACGCCGCCGACACCCAGCTGATCTTCTCGCTCACCAAGGACCCCCACACTGCCAAAACCAACCTCCACGAAGGAATGAAGGCTGTCGTCGACTGGATGAGGGACAGCCGACTGAAGCTGAACTCGAACAAGACAGAGATCCTCATCTTCGGCTCAACCCCATCGGCCTGGGACGACTCCTGGTGGCCAACGGCACCAGGAGCACCCACCAACCACGCACGAAACCTAGAGATCATCCTCGACCCCACACTCTCCATGACAAAGCAGGTCAACACCGTCTCCTCCACCTGCTTCCACACCCTCCGCATGCTTCGCAGGATCTTCAAGTGGATCCCCACCAAAACTAGAAGGACGGTTACCCAAGCCCTCGTCAGCAGTAGACTGGACTACGGCAACGCACTCTACGCAGGAGCTCCGGCCAAACTCCTGTCACGACTGCAACGCATCCAGAATGCCTCCGCATGACTGATCCTCAACATACCCCGCCGCAGCCACATCACACCCCACCTGAAAGACCTGCACTGGCTCCTCATCAACAAGAGGATAACCTTCAAGCTCCTCACCCATGAACACAAGGTACTCCATGACACCGGACCGGCGTACCTCAACAGACGACTCGGCTTCTACACCCCCGCCCGCCAGCTCCGCTCCGCTCCACAGACCACGCCCTCGCCATTGTCCCCCGCATCCAAAGAGGGACCACCAGTGGCAGATCATTCTCCCACCTCGCCACCAAGTCATGGAAAACCCTCCCCATCGTCCTACCACAAACCGAAGACCTTCTAACCTTCAAGAAACTCCTCAAGACCTGGCTCTTCGAACAGTAGCAGTTCCCCCTAGCGCCTTGAGACCCTCACAGGTATGTAGTACGCTTTACGAATGCTATGATTGATTGATTGACATGTCGGTTTTTACATTGCAGCAGATGATGCAGCCAGCAGCACCTGCTGCAATGTAAAAGATAGGCACTGCAAATGCCATAGTGGCGGTTGCATTTTAATGCCTATCGTCGGGCCACCACCTTGAAGGCCAGCGGTCCCATTTCCCGATTCGATGGCAGACGGACTGAAGTCCGCCTGCCTTCGTAATCAGCCCTTAAGTTTGCAAACTTCATGGTCTCTGCTTCATGCACAAACACTTTTAACATGTGCAGCTTTCTTTCGGGCCACTAGAGTTATGCAGCAATGGATGCCAAAATTATGTTGCAGTGTTGACTAAATGATGCAACAATAAAAAGGCTGCAGCGTAATGCGGTGCATTTTATGATACTTTATTATTTTGACATATTTATACATACTGACAGCCTCTGCAAAGCTTTTGCCTCATTAGTACCTGTGTAACATACAAATGCAGCACAGGGAAAGGTGACCAGTCAACCTTTGCAAAGGGCCCTACACTTCACAGCAACATAAGTCACATTTCTTTTAGTAATTTTTGAACCGTATGAGCTACAAAATTGTTTTGGGTCAAATCGTTAGATTATGCAGCAGATGATGTATTATGTGGCAAATATGATGCAGCCTTAGTTACGTGGATTTTTTTTCCACTTAACTTAATTTTGCCCCAGCATTGTAGTTGATCAATTTATAAGTTCACCAAACCCAAAAATCGAGTTTGGGCACAATTTGTATTTAAAAAGCAGTCCTTCAACACAGGGCTACTTTTAAACTGACCTCAGGCTTCAGCAGTGCACACATGCAAACACAGAAAGGGCTGCTGGCCTCTAAACTGCCATGCCCTATTCTAATCTAGGGACTTAAAGGTAGTTCTAATCTCCCTGCCCTATTATGAACTAGGGTCTTATAGGAGAGGTCATGCCAATCATAGTACCCTAATCCACAGTGCACCCTAGTGTATGTAGGTGTTTCACAGTATCTTTAAGTGTCTCTTTCAGAATAGCACTGGTCCTGTGCCTTTTCAGGCAGAGGCCAGGGACAGTCAGAGTCAGGTACCAGCAGTACCAGTCAGCAAAACGTTGGGGAGGGCAAAGGATGGCTTTGCAATAGTAAAGAAGCACAAATTCAGAATTTAAAATATAACACCATGGTTGGGGGTTCTCTTTAATAATCAGAATTGATTTCTATCCTAATGGACCCATTTTCCAACTTTAGGATAATTAAAGACTGGGGAAAAATCATAATGTTGAGGTTCCGTGCCGATTGTAAGTGGTGTTTTCGACTCGCACGAATATGGTCGAGTCTGGTATCTATGAACCGCAAATGACGAGTTTAGTGGGTGTACGCATTTTCGTTGTGCTAACCTAAACCGTTCGTTTGTTTCGTGGGTTTCTATGTCTGTGCCCACGGGTTCCATCTTAGATGCGGCATCCATTTTTGTCTCTTGCCCTCAAGTAGCCAGCGAACGGACGCTGTCCGCTTCGCGACCCTGGGATTCCCAAACTGTTGCGGAAGACACGTTTCCTTTGAAAGTGTCTTTATGATGAGGGGGATGACACTGCGAGGCAGCTGGCCCCGCTCGAGGCTCATCTTGTCGTGCCGGTCTATTGTCTTAGCCGTGCATCTCATTAGGCACGCCCCTTTGATGCCTGCAGCTCGTGTTTCCCGATACCACCCCCTTTACACCCTTTCCGATCTCCCCACTGTTTCCGTCTTCCTCTACACCTGTTTCCGTTCCTTCTTCGATCTGTTTACTGCTGATTGGAATGTACTAATGGTGGGAAGATGGGCTTTTACAGTGGGGAACCACCGAATGTTTCTGTACTTATGTTCCGGGCCCTGTATACATGAAAGCGACCCTTTTGGCCTTTATGATGGGAACCAAGTTGTAAACCTTTGTGTACCATGTTAATCTATGAGAGAAACTTGTATAAAAGGAGCGACCCACAGTAGCAATTCGAATCAGACTCCGCAAACTTACATGTTGTGTACTTCACGTGACTTCTGTGTTCCCTGCAGTAAATAAACCTCGAATCTTTGACGCCGAAGGAAGTGTCCCGTGTCTCTGTTATTTGTACGCCGGAACAGGTAACCCACGAAGGTTTCAGGTGTTATCCCTGGCACCGCTAGGTCTTAAATAACCCAGTCCTTCAGTTGGCGCCTTTAGGGGCTGCATCAGTGGTACCGGTCCAAGCCCGACGATCGTGAGGAACTTCGTGTGAAATCTCCAAGGGAAGGTGCACCCCGCTTCATCGATCCTGTTGTCGAAACAAGTGGCCCGACGACTTTTCCCGCGAAGATTCCCGCCTCCTGACGGCTGCGACGGACTGCTGCCCTGACTGTAGACCTGTTTTGGCGCCTGGCGTAGACCTTGGTACAGCGAGACGATTGACGGGCCTTCCTGGTGACGCCATCGACTTTTGAGTTAAGTATTTGTGGGTCGCTCCCATAGTCCTTAGTTGTGGGTGCTTAGTTGTTGCATGGTTCCATTGCATTTGTGGCTCTTAGTACTTGGTTCTTTGTTGTGATATTTGACGTCTGCAGTCGCCAAAAACCGAGGGTTTTTGCTCTTTGCAGGGACTTGGTAAATCCTATAACCCTTGAAGTTTGTGAAACTCGGCTGGTGTGCAAGATGCCTGGTCGTAGTACTTTGTTCAGTTGTTTTGGAAAATGTGGTGCGGATTCCCGACTGGAGGACTCGTGTCCGATACCTCCGGTTGGAACTCCAACTTACGAGTTATATAGTCGCCATGGTTTGGGTCCAATCACGTTCAATGAGTGTTGGGTTCGCTATACTAAAAAAGACGGTGTCCTTAGTTGGCCACCTCATGGTAGTTTTGAGACTCCGATTCTAGACAATCTTGAAGCTAAATTGAAAGAGAGAAAGCAAGGCCGGCCATGTTTGATTCCTTTCGGTTGTGGGGTAAAGAAGCCAAACAGAAAGAAATTAGACAGATAAAACGCAATCAGAGAGATGGAGTTGGAAAAGCAGAACAGTTTCAGCGAGATAAGGAGGAAAAGGAAAAGGAAGTTTTCGATAGATTGCAGCGTATGTCTGTAGACAAATTTTACCCCGCTTTGCCAACGGATACAGATAAGAAAGAGGAATCAGTTGAGGATCCTTTACTGTCCTATCTTTTGAAGTCACCACCTCCGTACGCACAGGGTACCGCGACTCCAGTGGTTCCCCCTGTACCTGCTCCTGTACCCCAACCTGTTCCTCAACCTGTACCCGTTCTTCCGACTGTTCCTGCTCCCTTGCCTACTTCTGTCCCTACTGCTCCTCTGCTTGTACTTCCTCATACCCCTGCTCCCGCTGTTGCTCCTGTTCTACTTACTCCTGCTGTTTCTTCTATTTCCGACTCTTCTCTTGTTAATCCCCTATGTTATACTTCTCCATCTGCTCGACGTCGTACTCCTTTAGTTGCTGCTAACTTTTTCAATTCTCTTGGACCTATTCTTGAGTCCGCTGGTTCGGACGGTCCTCAAAGACGTAGTCAGCTTCCCAGTAATCGGGAACGTGCTGTGCTGTATAATATGGCGATGGCTTGGATGAAATATCCCATTAGGAATCCTCCACGTTCAGTGCTGGATACGTTTTGCCAGTTCAATATACCGACACAAAGATATGTTTTTGAAGAAATGTGTAAGGTTTTACGTGATCAAATATCGGCTGATGCATCTGACGATGTATTGACTGCTTTGACTAATTTACAGCTCCAGTTTTCGAGCGGAATGATAGTAGACTCTAATGTTCGACGTGCTGTTGAGCAATTGTTATCTCTTCGTCCCTCTATAATGCCTCGAGCATTATTTGTGGAAGATATTGAGGGACCGCAAGAAGCGCCTGGTCAGTACCCCATGCGTGAGGTTCCTCCAGTATGGATGCCGGGTAATGCTGCAGCTCAACCTCCGATCTTGCCACATTTCCAGAGAGTGTGGATACATCTTCCATGGAAGAGATCGGAAGTTTTGCAGGTGAAGCAATCTTTGCCCGACCCTCGCAAAAATCCTGCAGGGTAATCTAAGGAATTATCGCAGCTTGTGGATGCTACGATAATGAACCTTGCCGATATCGATATGCTGTTTGGCAATGTCGTACCGCAACCGGTTTGGGCGAAAATTCGTCAGGAAAACCATGCGGCAGAATTAGGTGGTGATTGGGCTGCTCTCATTGCGGCAGATACACGACAAATTGGTGGGGCTAAGCCCGAACAGTTAATTACAGCTCTGCCCCAGAGAATTATTACCCTAATGAAAACACTTATGCCAGCTATGAAGGTGAATTGGGATAAGTTGTCCGCTTGCAAGCAAAAGAAGGACGAGAGTGTCTCTGATTTCTTTACGAGATTTGAGGAGGCATTCATCGACCACAGTGGCCAGGATATGGGTACAGAGGGAGGTCAGAGGTTGTTTGTGGACAAATTTGTCTCTAACTTGTTGCCGGACCTAAGCAACAAATTAAGAAATTCTGAGAGTGCATGGGCTGTTTCTACTTCTGCTCAAATATTGGCTACGGCACAGTATTACGAGAATAGGGAGAAAGAAGAGAATGATCGTGCTGATAAAAATACAAAAGAGCTAAAAACTAAAGTGTTGTTGCAACAAGCGTATCCTCCGCGTTCGTATCAGAATGACTCGCAACAGCGGAATAGATCACAACCGCAGTCTAATAGGTCGCAATCTCGAAATGACTCCTCTTCGCAGAGATCTTCGTTGGGGTACAATCAGTGTGCCTATTGTAGAAATGAGGGCCATCTAAAATTCGAATGTCCAGTTCTCCATGAGCGTAATAGTGGTAATTCGTCTAGAGGTGGTCGTGGTGGTTCTCAACAGACATCACGTGGTAGAGGTCGCGGTGCTCAAAACGATCGTTCCACTAATACTTCTGACTCTAATAATTGTTTTGATCAGCGCGGATCATCGCAAGGGCGATCTGCCCAGTACAATGTGGATGATTATTACGTCGATCAGGATGCTGACGACGGTAATTACTAGGACAGCCTTAGACAAGGAGAGGAAGTAGTATCAGTTCCGGTTGATCAGAGAGGGCCTTACGTCGCAGTTGCCACCTCGGGCGTCGTTGAGCCTTTTCTGTTGGACACTGGTGCAGCGTAAAGTTCCATCATGCATTCGAAACTCCCTGGCGCACCTTTGTCTGGCTTAACAAATGTTTCCGTTGGATTCTCTGGCGCCCCCGTTAGTAATCCAGTTTCTCTTCCTTTGCCCCTTACAATTGGGCCACGTGAGCTGAAAGCTCCGTTGATTTTGACTACTGGTTGTGGTGAAAATCTTTTGGGCCTGGATTTGCTAAAACGTCTATATGCGACTTTGTATTGTTCTCCTGCCGGAGTAAAGCTTACGTTGGGTGAGAGAGTTGTCTCTCCTATGTATTTGTCTCTCGACAAGCTTTCACCGGAATTGAGTTCTCTTCCTGCATCTTTGTGGGCAACAGGTCCCAATGACGTGGGCCTGCTTGACATCTCCCCTTATGTTGTCCACTTGAAATCTAATGTGCGATTGCCACGTATTCCCCAGTATCGTATCTCCCTTGATGGTGAGCGAGCACTGTTAGCGATCATTTACGATTTGATCGAAAGAGATGTTATTGAGGAGACTCGGGGAAACGTGTGCAACAGTCCTGTGCTGCCCATTTTGAAACGTACTGATCCCTCAAAACCACCTGTTTATCGTTTTGTAATCGATTTACGGGAGGTGAATAAAATTGTGGTTCCTCAGTTCCCTGTGGTGCCTGACATCACGGCTCTACTAACTCTGATTCCAGCCTCTGCATCTTGGTTTTCGGTGATCGATCTGAAGAATGCGTTCTTCAGCATTCCGATTGCCGAGGAAAGCAGGGACCTTTTCGGTTTCTGTCTCGGAGGTCGCAGCTTTAGGTTTAAACTCGCTCCTCAGGGCTACTGTGAAAGTCCATCGATATACAGTCAAGCCTTGAGGGGTCAACTTGACGCGTTTGTGTTGCCGGCTGGTGCAGCCTTGATCCAATACGTCGATGACTTATTGGTGGCTGCAGACACTCAGTGATTTACATCATAAGGTGTCGCCTTCTAAATTACAATATTGTTGTCAAGAAGTAACCTATCTAGGTCACTTATTGTCAAAGGAGGGAAGAAGGTTGACCCCAGAGAGAATTGCAGTGATTGCTCGAATGACTGTGCCAACAACTCAGAGAGATGTGCGTGCCTTTTTAGGTATTACGTCGTATTGTAGGCAGTGGATTCCAAATTTTTCATTGCTAGCGAAACCATTGGTGGCTCTTACGTGCAAGGATGTTCCAACTCCTTTACCATGGACGGAAGAGTGTCAGAAAAGTTTTTCTGAACTGCGTGACGCATTGTGTTCGGCTCCTGTGTTAGGGACCCCTGACTACAGTAAGCCGTTTACACTATATGTTCACGAGAGAGAAGGTTGTGCGTTGAGTGTTTTAACGCAACCTTTTGGTGGTAAGCAGCGTCCATGTGCATATTTTTCCTCGACCTTGGACCCAGTAGCTAAAACATTGCCGAGTTGTTTGAGAGCAACAGCGGCAGCTGCGGTGTCCATCCGACAATCTGCAGGATTGGTCATGGATAATATGCTTACGGTGATGGTTCCGCACGCAGTTGACACTCTCTTGAATCGTACGAAAACTCAGCACTTGACGAGTGCAAGATTGTCTGGGTACGAGTTGACGCTTTTGGCAAGTCATATTCAGATAAAACGTTGTAATGTCCTGAACCCGGCGACTTTGTTGCCAATTAGTATGGAATCAGATAAAGTAGCACCTCATGACTGCTACTTACGGACTGAGGAGGAAACAAAAGGACGTGTGGACCTTAAAAACACTCCTTTGGAAGATCCCGATGGGACCTTGTATGTGGATGGTTCATGTTTTAAATTGCCGAATGGTGATGTGACGACTGCATATGCTGTGGTAACTTTGAATACTGTCGTGGAAGCTGCGAGATTGAATCAGAATTCTGCCCAAGCTGCAGAACTGATTGCTTTGACTAGAGCGTGTGTGTTGTCGAAAGGGAAACGGGTGAATGTGTTTACCGACAGCCAATACGCTTTTGGCGTCGCTCATAATTTCGGACGATTGTGGAGAGAGAGAGGTTTTATGACATCGCATGGTACTAAGATTCAACACGGACAGCTCGTGAATGATCTTTTGGATGCACTTACATTGCCTAAACAGGTAGCGATTGTCAAATGTAGTGCGCATTGTAAGGTGACGGATGATGTCGGTCGTGGGAATGCGTTTGCGGATGAGACTGCTAAGGAGACTGCCCGGAACCTTAGCACTAGAATGTATGTGACGAGTTCGGTTAGGTGGCCTACAGAGACTAGTATGTGTGAGGATACCATCGAGAGCGTGAAAATGATTCAGAATGAGGCCACTGAAACTTAAAAGACGAAGTGGAAAGAGAGTACGGGAAAGTTGGATGTGAATGGTTGTTGGATTGATTTGTCGGAGCATAAGAGATGGATGTTGCCAGATGCGTATGTGCTAGCTGTTGTAACTATGGCACACGGGTTAGCACATATTAGTGCGAAAGGTATCTGCAAGTTGTTGTCCCCTGTATGGAAGAATGATGGTATCACGAAGTGTGCTGAGAGATTGGTGAAGAATTGTATGATATGCATGATGTACAACCCTGGAAAAGGAACCCCTACACCTCCTGGCCATTTTGCTCCCCCTTCATGTCCCTTCGAGGTGATCCAGCTAGACTTCATCCATATGGAGCGATGCAATAACCTGAAATACGTTTTAGTTGTGGTTTGCGCATTCTCCCGATGGATCGAAGCCTACCCTCTTAAAGATAACACTGCCCTGTCTACTGCGAAAATCCTACTGAAGGAATACTTTCCTTGGTATGGAATGCCACGAATTGTATGGTCTGATAACGGAAGTGAGTTTGTGGGGAGTGTGATGAAGAGTGTGTATAAGGGCCTTGGAATTCTCCAGAAATTCCACAGCGCCAATCATCCCCAGTCAGCAGGTTTGGTTGAAGGGTACAATGGCACCCTCAAATTGAAGCTGGCGAAGGTTCAGGCTACGACTGGTCTCTCGTGGCCTGACGCCTTACCTCTAGCCCTTCTGTCTACTCGGGCGACTGTACACTCCCGAGTAGGGCTTAGTCCCTACGAGATTGTGTTCGGCCGCCCTGCGAATGTTTGGGGGGTTCCTAGACCGAGTGTGTTCTCTGATCTTGAGTACCCAATGTTGATCGATTATTTGCACGACCTGACTGCTAAACTGAGGTTAATTCACCAACAGGTTTTTGAAGCACTGCCGACGCAGACGGAGGGTCCAGGCCACCAGCTCCAGCCCGGAGACTGGGTGGTGACTCGTAATTTCGGAAGAAAACGAAACCTTGAGCCCCGCTTTACTGGACCCTACCAAGTTCTACTCGCCACGAGGACTGCTGTTCGTTTGGAAGGTCGTAAACATTGGGTGCACGCCACCCATACTAAAAAGGTGCCTCTACCTTTGCCGGCAGACTCGTGGGTGAGGAAAGGCATTGCTTCGTCTGAAACGGAAACTTCACAGACCTTTGTCCCTTTTAGCGACGCTCAGCTTGTCGGAGAATCCTCAGTGCAGCAGAACGACATTGTTGAACATTTGTCATCACCAAACTCAAGATCTGAACAATTGGCTGATCAACAGAATTCTGTTCCACCACCGGATCAGTTGTTTGATGAACAGACACGTCCTGGGAGAAGCCGATACTTCCTGAGATCTAATACTAAGGACAAATAAAAAAAAAGTTTTTGCTCTCTCCCTTGACATCCACATTACCCCATTGACACCAGTCAGTCTGAACACACTCGTACCATTTTTGATTTTTGTAAATATTGTGAGTTTGTTTCCACATGTTTTTGCTTCCACAGCTTGGAAATATTGTGTATATTTGTAAATAAGTACCTTAGATTCGGGTGTACCGTAGGGCCGCGCGTGTACTTCCTTCTGGTTAGTAGGTCTTGACACTAGGTCGAAGGCCGTCGATTCCTGGGAACTCCTGGGGATTTACTACTGCTACACAGAACGAAGTGCGTCAAGAAACGTTGCGGACGGTCTTAGAGGATGGCCTTTTCAAAGCTGATGGACTTGGAAAAAGTTCAGGCGCAAAGATTCAAGCTGCAGCAAATTACTCGTACAAAATGCTTCATGTTTCAAGTGTTCCTTTTGTTCGTAACTGTTTCTTTGTTATTGGCGGGTGGGGTGTATTACTTGATATTGACGTTCCTACCTTCTGCCATACCTACCCCTACTTCTGAACTTAAAACTACCTCCACTGTGTCTCCTCATTCCTTTCACATTCTACCTCAACACGAGCAGGCTAGACGTGCGGAGTTCAGAAACAATTCCTTCGTTCAACTCCTTCATTAGCATCAGTTGGTCGTAAACACTACCAATTGTTGGGTGTGTGGGTTAATGCCACATACCACCGACAAGGGAATTCCATACTTGGTTCTGCCTTATAGTTCCCAGGGTTCAGCTCGAGCATTGCAAACAATGTTTCGAAGTGCACTAGATTCCTACCCCAGTCGAGAGCCACGTCCTCCCCACTTTGGTCCTGGACCGTACCATAAGTCTTTGGCCATAGCGATTGCTGACTTAGATAGGGATATCTATGAACCGTCGCTCATCCCGGACGAAGAGGTGCGAGCCTATAGGGATCTAAGTGAGGTTGAGTATAGTGCGCTCGTGGGTGAAAGACAGCTTAGAAGCTCATCCCCAATATGGATTGTACCCCACCTTGGTAATTTCTGTCTAAAAGGTCGTGGCCGAAGCCAGAGAGCTCATCTTGGAGAGAGTGCTTGCTCCGAGACGTATGTCTTACCGATGCTCTCTTCCCCTGTGTTTCTGACTGCCAAGGGTACGTACTTCGTCTGTCATGATCGTGCATATACGTGGTTGCCCTCTGACTTTGTGGGCTCATGTTACATTGCAAATTTGTTGCCTCCGACGTTTACCGTTGATGCAGATTACCACAAGACTAGAGTCGTAAGGGGCGTGATTAGCGAAGAGGACACTGCCGGTCAAGAGGCAGGAGACTTTTTCAAGGGTTTCTTTCCGTTTTGGGGACCTATGGTCAATAGTAGGAACCTGAGACAGTTGACTCGAGTGGTGGAATCGACCGCTAATATCACTGCCAGTGCCCTTGGTAACATCACAGCAGAACTTCAGGCGGATAGGCTTATGACGCTACAAAACCGTATGGTTTTAGACGTAGTATTAGCGGATCGAGGTGGAGTATGTAAGGTGATCCATTCGAGCTGCTGTATTTTCATTCCAGATAACGCTCCGACTGTCTATCAAGCCATCTCAAAGTTGCATAAAATCTCTGAGTCCATACACGTGGACGTAGGGGATTGGACGCTACTTGGGTGGTTTTGGGGCCTGATGTCGACCTGGGGTTGGAAGATTCTGATGATCATCGGAGTTGTTGTAGCATTCCTGTTCACGTGTTGCCTTTGTGTGCAGTGTGGCCCTGCCTTATGTGGCCTTTGTGCTACGACGTGTATGAGACAGTCACCTGTTACCAAAGGAACTCTGATGGATAGAATGATGTTGCAGCAGCACTTAGATGGTCTGATGAATATCGAATATGATTCCGACTAGTGCTTGCCTACATGAGGGCAAAAGGAGCGTCTGAGGTTCCATGCCGATTGTAAGTGGTGTTTTCGACTCGCACGAATATGGTCGAGTCTGGTATCTATGAACTGCAAATGACGAGTTTAGTGGGTGTACGCATTTTCGTTGTGCTAACCTAAACCGTTCGTTTGTTTCGTGGGTTTCTACGTCTGTGCCCACGGGTTCCATCTTAGATGCGGCATCCATTTTTGTCTCTTGCCCTCAAGTAGCCAGCGAACGGACGCTGTCCGCTTCGCGACCCTGGGATTCCCAAACTGTTGCGGAAGACACATTTCCTTTGAAAGTGTCTTTATGATGAGGGGGATGACACTGCGAGGCAGCTGGCCCCGCTCGAGGCTCATCTTGTCGTGCCGGTCTATTGTCTTAGCCGTGCATCTCATTAGGCACGTCCCTTTGATGCCTGCAGCTCGTGTTTCCCGATACCACCCCCTTTACACCCTTTCCGATCTCCCCACTGTTTCCGTCTTCCTCTACACCTGTTTCCGTTCCTTCTGCGATCTGTTTACTGCTGATTGGAATGTACTAATGGTGGGAAGATGGGCTTTTACAGTTGGGAACCACCGAATGTTTCTGTACTTATGTTCCGGGCCCTGTATACATGAAAGCGACCCTTTTGGCCTTTATGATGGGAACCAAGTTGTAAACCTTTGTGTACCATGTTAATCTATGAGAGAAACTTGTATAAAAGGAGCGACCCACAGTAGCAATTCGAATCAGACTCCGCGAACTTACATGTTGTGTACTTCACGTGACTTCTGTGTTCCCTGCAGTAAATAAACCTCGAATCTTTGACGCCGAAGGAAGTGTCCCGTGTCTCTGTTATTTGTACGCCGGAACAGGTAACCCACGAAGGTTTCAGGTGTTATCCCTGGCACCGCTGGGTCTTAAATAACCCAGTCCTTCAATGTTCTAATCTATACCTTGAAGTTTTCATGCAGCTCTTTGATGACGGTTAATAGCTCACTGTTCAATGTTAGGATTTTAACTTATAAACTGCGAATACCAAAAGAATCTCTCAGATAAAAGCAGTAACTCACTGACCAATTTACATGATATACATTTTGTAATCTGCGTGCTACACATTCTTTGTAGTAGGCATATTAACCCACTGTGTCTACCTTACCAAGAGTCAAAACTTCCACTAGACAAACCTTCGATCTCTCTCAATAAAGAACATTAATCACCAAAGTTATCTTCACATTTTTATTGTTGCCTGAAAATTGCTGGAGACCAGGAATGCAGCAGCAGGTACTTTTCAAATCATAATGCACTTGCAAACACGACGCCCCCACCCTAAGTCAGCAACCTATGTTTGCTTGGTGCTGCAAGATTCATATACATGGTTCTTTAACATTTGGTCTGATTACTATATGAATGTAAATAACAATGCATACATGAAAACTGTGACAACATGCCTGCTTTTCTCAATATTTCACTTCGAAAGTATGCGATTGTATTTGTTTAATGGGCAGTGATTTGTATAGGGTCACTGGAAAGTCCACAAGGTTGTCCCTGTCCCCCCAGAATTTTAGTGTCACCTACGCCCCTGAGGCACAACCTCTTTTCCGAGCAGTACTCACTTCTGAGTGAGTTTGAAAGGTTCAGTTTTCACCTGTTTTCTGGATCGCCTGTAGTTTTCGGTCTATGCTGTTATTTGTGCAGTCTGATATAGCGCGCATTTTATCCACAGGTACTAAAGCACTTTACAATGAAATGCAGCATTACATGGGAGTTTAGGAGTGACAAGTTATATTGTTTACATCATCTCGTTCATTCCATCCACCCACCCACTACACGCTAAGCTTATTGTTGTCGCAAGTTGGCGCTTTACAAAACAAACAGTTTGAGTTCATAACCTGACACACTCTCGCTCTCTCCTTCGAACTGGGTGTGTTCACGGGCCCTAATTAAATGCTGCTGGGCGTTTGTGTGTTTCTCCATCTGAGTCTGGAGAGCTCGAATTAATTAAAATATTTTTAATAATGCTGTACACATTGAGCAGAAACTATCTTTTAACTCTAATTAGAATCTCAAAAGGGAAAATCTGACCCTATGTTCCTGTTTTCCAGCCCCTGCATCCCCAGGACCACCCCCAGGATACATTGCACCCCGGTGAGTTGTGAAAATAACTGGATATCTATTGATTTATTTATTTTAAAGGTTTTATACAGCGCTGGCTAGACCTGAAGGTATCAGAGCGCTTCACATGAGCATCAGATCGTACTTACAGCTTACATCGTTACAAAAGTTACACAGTTATTAGAGCATGGCAACATAGTTACTTGTAAGGTCGAGATAAACAATAAGCACAAATACGAAAGGGGAAAAGCAGGTAGGGGGGAAGATCAGAGGCGTAGCTAGAGCTTGTGGCGCCCGGGGCTATCCTTCAGATTGCCGCCCCCTGGGGGGGTACTGGGAAAAAGGACGGCGAGCACCTGAAAGAGGTCCGAGAGACACGTAGTATCGCCGCTAATAGTTACCTCGTTCATGCAAGTTACATGCACATACATGACACGGTCCAGGTCTAGACAGCCCCCCTCCCCAAAATAGTGCCACCTGGGGCGGACCGCCCCCACCTAGCTACGCCGCTGAAGGAAAAGCAGAAGGAAACCCAAAACTTACATCAGTTCTACCTACCCTGTTTGTGACCTCTCACTCATAACATCACAGCTTGTGCACAACCCTTGTCCCCTATCTGTGGCGCACTGCCAATAATTGTAGAATTTAGGCTTAAATCTTTTTATTATTGGAAGACTGTGCAATGTGGTACAAAAAGCAGAGTAGTTACACCAGGTATGTGTGGCAATGCTCAACAGATGCATGACGTGCAAAGTTACACTGGTAATAACAGCCATGTCCAACCTGTCGGGGACAAAAATGCACTGTACCAAGAAATTATTAGAACCGAAATAATCCAAGAAAACTTTCCTTCCACTCGTAGCCCAACCTCCCCTTCCAAACCCCTCCTACCCATCCTCCCCCCACCCAATCCAGAGCTTCCCATAGTTCCTTTACTGCTCATTGTCTCAACTTCTGCGTGTCTCATGCCTCAAGCACCTAAGGGTCTGTAGCTGTAGGTGCAGTCAGGCGCAATAATCTGAGATATCGAGGACACGTTAACTACGTTAATTCAGTGAGCAATAGGCCCTAAAAGGTTGCCAGAGTTCCTCAAATTGGTACCCTTTCCCCGCTGCGGTGAGTGACAGCTTCTCCATACCCAACATGTGCCACATTCGGTGGAGCCAGCCTGTGGTGGTAGGGACATTGGTGGTACGCCAGTGTGTGAGGATATTCTGCAGAGCCGACCCGAGGGCTATGGCCATTTGATGGCCCCTGCGAGAGCGCAGCGCATATGTTAGTGCGTTGCGAAGGCCCAGCAGAATATAAGCAGGGAATCGAGGTAGTTCTGTCTGGAAGTGTGCATCTACCTCATCTAAAATGTATGTCCAGTATGATTGAATGAGCGGGCATTCCCACAAAATGTGTATCACAGTTCCGGTGTGCTCACATCCTCTCCAACAGAGCTTATTTTTGAAGGGATCCATTTTGGATAGCCTCTCAGGGGTGTAGTACCAGTATTGAGATATTTTGGTGGGTGTCTCAGTGAGTCCCATATGGTACGCTGAGTGCCTAGCCCTATATGCTATGTTCCCCCATTCCTTATTACTCGGGGCTCTACCTAGTTCCCTCTCCCATCGTACCCTGCCCGGATTGTAGATGTGTGTGGTTGGCGTCTGAATCAGTTTATAAAGGTCGGAGATGAGCTTGGCGTTGGAGGTACGTGAGAAAAGCCAACGTTCGTATGTGGTGAATTTCCTGTCAGCGGATTCTCGGACTTACGGCTGTAATGCCCAGTGACGTACCTGCAAATATCTCATACGCTCTGTTTTGGGGCAGGTTATACTCCTGCCTAAAGACTTGGAAAGGAAGTACCCCTTCCAAGCTGTATATATGATACAGGAAGCGACAACCTGCCGGTCTCCAATGTGCAAAGACCCCTTTGGCCGTTCCGGGGGTGAAGTCGGGGTTGTCCACTAGGGGTGTGAGTATAGAGGGGAACGTCGTCAAGCCATGAAGTTTGTTAGTCGCATCCCAGATTTCTAGGGGAACTCAGGTTATAGAGGACGCATAGAGGTTGGCCGGTCTGTGAGCTCGTGGCAGAAATGGTATCTCTTTTAGTGGGCGTCCCACCACTGCCTGGTCCTGAAAGAGCCAGTGCTTGTCAGACTCCCACTTGCTCCATTCCACCAGATAGCGCAATTGCGTTGCCTGGTAGTATTTGTACAGGTCAGGAACACCCAAACCTCCTTCTTCCGGGGCTAAAGTGGCGAGCGTCCTCTTCAGCCGGGGCTTCCGACCTTGCCAAATAAAGTTGGCTAGGTCCGATTGGGTGTGTCGTATCCAGCCTGCTGGGGGCCTAAGTGGTAATGCACCAAAGAGATACAGGATTTACGCCAGGTTGGTCATCTTAACTGCCGCGATGCGACCCAGCCAGGATAGGGGAAGGTGTCTCCACCGATCTACCTCTCCTCTGATGCTTGCGCGCAGAGTAGCGTAATTGGCTGTGACCATTCTAGTCAGGGTTGGGGCGAGTTGGATTGCCAGGTATGGAACCGTATCCGTGGCCCATTGACCGGGTAGGAGGGTTTGTAGATAGGCTCGGGTCGAGGCCGTAAGGGACAGGTCTAACGCTATAGATTTTGTCCGTGTTCATCTTAAACCCGGACACCGTAGCAAATGCCTCAAGCTCAGCTATGCACGCCGGCAGCGCCGTCCGTAGATGATCCAAGGTAAGTAGGGCATCATCCGCATAAAGGCTAATGGTGTGAAGGTCGCCGCCGAATTCGATGCCCAGAGCCTCCTGCTGCTGCCGGATCCGGTAAGCGCGGGGTTCCATATAGAGGGCGAAGAGGAGCGGTGACAGTGCACCCTTGTCTCGTTCCTCTCTCTATGGGGAACACGGTCGATGTGTGGCCATTGACTCACTACTGCAGAGGGCGCGCTGTAGCAGTTGAAGACCAGGGTTCGAAATTTCTCCCCCACCCCAAACTTTGCTAGTACCAATTCCAGGTAGGGCCTGTGGACACGGTTGAACGCTTTTTCAGCGTCGACTGCCAATATCATGTGCTCCCCAGGTATTCGGGAAGCTTTTTCAATCAGGTGGGTGACACTCTTTGTATTGTCGACAGTCTGCCGATCAGGGACAAAGCCCGCTTGGTCGGGTCTACTAAGCCTGGAAGGTGGGCGGCTAGACGTGCGGCTAGGATGCTGGTGTATAATTTGAGGTCAACATTAAGGAGGGGAATTGGTCGATATGCCCCGCAGTTGGTTCTGTCCTTCCCTGGCTTTGGGATGACAGATATAGAGGCACGCAGGAGATCCGATGGGATGGCTCCTGGTTCTGTGATCAAATTAAAGAGACGAGTGAGCAACGGCGCTAGGGTAGTGCAGAAGGTCTTGTAGAAGGAGGAGGAATAACTGTCTGGTCCAGGCGCCTTCCCCACCTTGAGACGCGTGATTGCTGTGACCACTTCCTCAATGCGTATTTCCCTCTCTTGCCATTCCGACTGTTCTGGCGCCAGGGATGGAAGTGTGACCGCGTCCAGGTACCTAGATGCGGCAGCGGTATTCGGAAGCGTGCCCTCGTAAAGTTTAGCATAGAAGTCTCTGAACGTCTCCGCAATGTGCGTATCTTCCATCTTCACAGACCCGTCAGTGCACGCGACTTCCTTCACCCTCTGATGTTGTCGGGCTATTCTAAGCCGGTTGGCCAGTAATCGCCCACATCGGTCTCCACCGGTATAGTAGGCATGCTTTAATCGCAGTGCCGCATACTCTGCCCGGTCTGTGTCAAGAGCCGCCAGGTGAACCCGTGCCACCCTGAGCTGTTTCCAGAATCTAGGAGCCCCTGTCGGCTGGTGCATGCGCTCAAGTTCCTGTACTTTTAGAGTGAGTTCCTCCCTTTTTTCTTTTCCCATTCGATTATCGGCAGAGGAGATTGCAATAAATACCCCCCGAAAGACAGCCTTTAATGCGGCCCATTGGGTTGCTAGCGTGGTGTCTGAGTTCGCGTTATGTTGTAGGAAGTCTTGCACAGATTACTTAATCTGTTTCACTACATCCTGCCTATGTAGGATTGTATCTCGGAGTCGCCACACTCTAGGAGATGTTGGAGACGGTGGCGTGGTAACAGTCATGGAGACCGGGGCATGATCCAATAAGGATATGACTCCCATATCCACCGACGAGGTGAGAGAACTCACTGGGCTCGTCACTAAAAAGTGATCTATGCGTGCGTACGATTTGTGCGTTGCAGAGTAATGGGAGTATTCTCTTTCCCCGGGATGCTGTTGTCGCCACAGATCATGTAAATCGAGGTCCCGTAGCCAGTCAGTGCAAGCGGTCGAGAGGCTTCTCGCGTGGAAGGTGCGTGGGGAAGACCGGTCTAAGGTCGTGTCAAACACAACATTCATATCTCCGCCTATTATGATGTGTCTATACGAGGTCGCCGCTATTTCTGTGAGGGCAGAGTGTAGGAATTTCTCTTGACCCTCGTTGGGGCTGTAAAGTGAGCCTATTGTGAAAGTCACCCCTCCCAGGGCCACGCGGTACACCAGGAGTCTGCACTTTAGCTCTGCTATTTTGTGGAGGACTTCCCCTTGGAAATGCCTCACCACTAGGAGTGCTACTCTAGCTGTTTTAGTGGTCCCGCAGGAGAAGTATTGTCCCGGGAACGCTCGCGAGCGAAGCCTATGACAGTCCCGGGCCAACAGGTGGAGGAGGCAGATATCCGCATGCGCACTTTCCAAAGAGGAGAGGATCGGTCGTCTCTTAACCGGGTTGTTAAGTCCACGCACATTAAGTGTCAAGATTTTAAAGGTGTTAGGCATCGTGGTGTGTGGGGTGGAGAGCTGAGGCGATGGCATCCGGCGGGCGGCCCATAGCGATGAGTGAAAAGGAGTCCCTTCGAACTGTAATTACCGAGTAGTGTGGAGGTGCAACCAGTGTGTCTGTACAAGAACTGAGCTCTGGATTACCCCCAACTCCCATCTAATTCCCTCCCTAACCCCAACTGGCAGATCTCCAAAGTGCAAAATTGCCCTCTTACCCTCAGCTTCAACCAACTCCCCCTCCACCCCCTCTCCCTCCCCCCATCCTCCCCCCAACAATCCCGTAGAACACTACTCATAGTCTCGGGCCTATTGGGACAAAGTTCAGGTCCGTAGAGTGTCATGTAAAGGGTAACGTGGCAGTGGCTGACTCAGCGGCTCCCCTGCCCCTCCCCCCGACAGAGCTATATCATGGAAACATACCCCTTGGTAAGGACACCTTACAGTTTGGTCGCTGTATTGTCCACCACCTCCTGTACTGCTGCTTCTCTCTCCTGTGCAGCTGTGGTGGGATCAGGCTTCGAAAGAGACCTGGGGGATCGTCGCCTCCGCACAGTCTGCCACCCGCCACCAGAGTGCTGCGGGCCCCGTCCTGTGATCTATGCGGGGAGCGCCTCTCTAGACCCGGCGTCTTCTGGTGAAGCAATGCCCAGCAACGCACATGTGTCTTGGAGTGATCTGAGTTGGTGTAGTGACCCCTTCCATTTAAAAATGAGGCAAAAAGGGTGACCCCAAGAGTATGGTACTCCATTGTCCCTTAGGAAGTTCGTGGCGACTCTGAAGGCTTTCCGCTTCTGCAACGTGATGGTGGAGATATCTTGGGAGAGGGCCACGGGGTTTCCCCGGAAGTGGATAGGCTGTTTTGATCGGGCCTCTCTTAAAATGCGTTCCTTCAGTGGAAAATCTGGGAGGAAAGCTAGGATGTCCGGAGGGGGGGCCGGCACGCGCCGCGCTAGTCCGACTCTATGTGCGCGGTCGATGCGAATGTCAAACTCACCAGATTCCCAGAGGATCTCCCGAAACAGTTCCTGCAGGTAGTAGACAATGCTGTTTCTTTCTGACTTCAACGGCACTCCCCGGACCCGTATGTTGTTTCTTCGGGAGCGGTTCTCTAGGTCCTCCGAGTGCGCTTGGAGGTCCACCTGCTGTTCCTGAAGACGGAGGATCTCCTGCTGCAGCCGTTCCACTTCCATGCTGCGGGTCTGATCTGCTTCCTCCACCATCGCCACGCGCTCCCCCAGGCCATCTACATCACGGCGGAGTTCTCGCTGCTCCCCCACTAGTTCCTGCTTCAGGGCTTGAAAGTCGTCCCTCAGGGTATTTAAGTGGGAGGCCAGGAAAGCCTTTGTGATAGGGGCTGTGTCTTCGTCTTAGCTTGAGAGATGGGCAGGCGCCTTAGGGGTTGGCGACACCTGGGCCTTCTCACCTTTTGAGGTGTTTTTGTGAAGCATATCAATGATGTTGCGGGACCCCTTGCGCCCCGCGGTAGCCATGTTGCTGGTGCTCTACAATCGCCAAGTGTCCGGGGAAGGCTCTTTGGGAGGTAGCGGGTGTCACCACAGCGGCTCCGGGGGCAGAACTCGCTAGGCCTGTGAGTCCTAGGCGGCACCCGGGAACGTGCTCCGTCCACTCCCTCTGGGAGCCGGGCAGCGCCGATGCCTCTGTGTCCAAGTCGAGGTCCGGATCGTAGAGTTGTGGGGCCTTCCACTCCGGACAGCCGTGCTCCTCCCGTGTACCCCAACCACTCCTGCAGTCCGTAAGCTGGGGCGGGTGCCAGGACTGAAGGGCCTCCGTCGTTAAGCTACGTCCTCAGAGGCGTTCCGTTTTCCCCCGGGGGTCCCCGGCATGAGGGTGGACAACCGAGGGGCCAATCGCAGGGAAAGGGTCCAATGGGCCTCGAATCAGGCTCAGAAGCGAGCCTCAATGCACTCGGCAGCTGCTTCATGTCCCATAGGACGGGCGCCTTGTATGCGGGCAATGTTCCGGCCTGTGCGGGCACAGTTTCGCGCCAGTGGCCGCCGGCGCCTTCCTGCAGTAGGCACAAGGCCTGGATCTAAATTTTCAGGGCCTCACCTGGGCAATTGAGCCAGTCGGGAGTGTAGGCGTCTCTCCTGTCGGCTCCAAGATTAGGTGGCAGGCTCGCGGTGCATGGGGCCGCGGAGGCACCGCCACCTAGTAGCGCCGTCTCTCCTGTGCCCTCAGTCGGCGGCTGGGGTCTTCACTGGGCTGCGGCCCGCACCTCCGCCTCCGTCGCTATCCACCTCCTCGGCCCCAGCAAAGGCCGCTCTTCAGGTGACGAAGCTCGTCTCTGCACGCCAGACCGGGGGGTCGGTCGCACCTCGGAAGGGTTTGCGCCCTCACTGGCCGTCATGCTGCAGCTCCGCTTCGTTCTCCCCGGTCACCAGGCCCCAAGCCAGGGGCTCAAGTAGTTCAGCAGCCCGCCCGGCTGCCCCCGAGCGCCTTCTCTGTCGGATGTAGTCATGTTCAGAATCTGAGTGGCTCGGGCCGTCCGTCTGTTGGCTCGAGAGGTGTGGCAGCTGCGTGCGACCCTCCGCTCGCTCCGTCTCGTGCCACAGAGCGCAGAAGTCACTGCAGGCGCCGGGCAGACCCGGCTGCCATTTCGCTGTCGCACACCGGCAGAGGCTCTCGTCATCTGCTCTGCAGCTTCGATGGGCGTCGTAGCTCAGATCAACGAGCTGAAAGCACCTGAGCAAGGTGCTGTGCCTTGGAGCCGTGGAATTTATGGTTTAAGGGGTAGATCACGCTATTATAAGGGCTATATGGGGATTAGGGCCGGGGAGCCTCTCAGGACATGTCTGGTCATCTTAGCCACGCCCCTAATTGTAGAATTTAATAGGAACGTAGACTTGTGTATTGCTGTGGAGAGATTGGTAAAAAGTGGAAAGGGTTAACTAAAATAAATTGATAACAAGCTATGGGTTTAAGTAAGGGACCATGAATCATCTGAGCTGAGCACATAGAGTTTTTTAACGCCCTTTTTGTTCGTTCACCTATAAGCGCTAAGAGGTGGTTAAAGTTTAAGACAGGCTCAGGTAAAGACAATGCTTCAAGTCATGTATTTCTGACCGGACCGGAAGATAGGGATGTGTTTCTTTCATATCTTTGCAAGGACGTGGTTGACGAAAGTGTATATTACTGTCATCTACGATAATCAACACAATTATTAGTGTTTCATCTGACCTTACAATTAAAATAAATAAAAAGTGTATAAAAATCTTCAGCTAACTTGGCATGAGGTCCGAATGGAGTCAGACACCGGCTGTGAGTGACTGCAATACTACATCTAGAGCAGGCAGCTTTAGATACTAGGTGCTGCTAGTTTAAAAGGCAAGCATATCTCTAATTAAAAACTTGCAGAGTGAGAGATACAATTCAATTCAAAAAACTTTATTTCGGTCAATATGACCTCAAAAGTACAGACACCGTACGCATGAATACATAAAAAATATACATCAAAGATCAAATGCATTAAAAATGAATAAAAAAACAATTTATAAACACTGTTGGCGCACATGTAAAGTAAATTAATTCCATGCTCAGTTAAAATAATTGCAACAGTTTGTTTGTTCGCAAAGAGAGAACAAGGAGGAACAGAAATCACAGAGGGTTGTTTATGGCAAGGAACAAGGATTCACCTTCGGAAAGTGCAGCACAGTGCAAATAAATAAAAGAATTACTTAAAAAAAGGATTTCTAAAAAGTATGACCATATATTGTTATTGTGCTACAGATGATATCAAGAGATACAATTACCTCACTCTACGATAGGCAATTCTGCACGGCCAGGCCTCCTCGTGGCCCCACTGACTCCCGGGTGTGAGAAGGTGGCCTGATATATGATGCTCACTAGTTCTAGTGATCACCTTGTATCAGTCCAAACAACTCTTATGGTGATTGGTTGTAAGTCAACCTTATAGACCAGCTATCCTAATGGTAGCATGGACAGAGCAGTCTTAGGATACACTCTTTTGGCATGTGAAGCCAGCTGTTTTACCACATATAACCCCTTGAATACCAGATGAAAGGACACCACACAGGTTGTTATGAAAATAAACAATATATTTATTACTAACAAACACCTCTGAACTCTTTATAAGATCAGAGGGCTAAGCACATAACAATACTCTTCAGAAAAATACCGTAAGTCGCACAATTACAATGGTGCCCTAGGGGCACGACAAACCATATACTAAGTAAATGGGTTAAGTAGAACGATCGAAGAAAATGAGTATGCACAGAGGCTGTAGAATTGCTGGGGCTACACTACCCTAACCTTAGGTAAGGAGCAGGGGCCCACGGGACGCGTGTGCAGTGCTAGAACACACATGCGGGTTTCAATGCAAAGTCAATGGGCACGAACAATTTACAAAATAGGTAAGTAAGGACAGTTCCGACTGGTTGAGACCAAAACTACAGGATACCTGGACACTAGGAGAGTCAATCTACCTATGAGCACCGAAATGCTCTCGTTACCTCACCCACGGGCTGCAGGTGCATAGGTGTGAAAGTGTGTCGGGTTTCCTCGTTGAAGTCAATGAAGCCTTGGAGAAAAGATGCTGCAGGCGACCAGGAGGAAGATGTCCGGAGTGATCCAAGGGCGGATCGAAGAAGATGGAGACCTGAAAGCAGAGGTGACAGTGTTCAAAGTCACTAGCCAGTGACCAGAGTGGAACCAGGAAGGAACCAGATGATGTCGTCGCGATCAGGTGAAGAGGTGACGCTTGACTCTGCAGCCACGTGAACCAGGAGGCATCGTCGACAACCAGGATGGAGGCACGAGCTGTCCCATGCAGGCTCTCGCTGTCGGCGGTGTCGGTTCCAGAATCGGAGTCAACAGGCCTTGGCAAATGCAACCCACGCGGCAAGTAAAGATGGCGTCTGGTGTGGACCAGGAGGGTCCGGAGTGCTTCTCCTTTGCAGGGAAGCAAGGGCCAGTCTAGAGCAACCAGACCAGTGGCAAAGTTTTAAGATTTCATCATCTAGGAGGCCACTAGCTAGCCGGCAAGTGACCAGACAACGCGTCAAGTAGCAATCAAGCAGAAGGGCCCCACGCAGATCTTGTGGATGCTGGAAGGCTGATCTTCGGTGCAGGAGCTGCTCGGGGCTGAGGCTTCTCAATCCCCAAAGCACTCACTCGAGGATGCCTCAGAGGTCGTGCTGAAAGCGAAGTGCAGTTTCTTCAAGATGGCCGGTCCCACGTGTCTCGTCACACCCACAGATCTCAGCTGTGCTGCAGATGTGAGTTGAGGTCGGAGAGGTCTGGGAGTCTAGGTCTCGTCGGGCTCTGAAGTCTGGTTCCACCAGGAAGGACGACAAAGTGAAACGCTAGGACGCTTGATGGTGCCTGTGGATGCAGGGTGGTCACTCCTTGGCCACAAGGGAGATTTCTTCAGTCTTCTGTGGAGCAGAACGTCGAAGTCGAGAGTTTCTTCTTTGTAGAGTTGTTCAGGATAATCTAACTTAGAATGGGACCAGCTCCTACCTTTATTCTGCTAAAGGGGGCTGTACTAGCGACTAGGTACCTCCCATGGATGGGACCCGGAAGGGGGGTGGTTACACCCCCTATCCTTTGTCAAGTTTTGTGCCAGAGCTGGGGCTGGAGTGCCCCAGCAACTGGTTTGAATCGGGGTATGCACAGGGACACCTTGTGTGCCCCAGGCATGTCTCATTCCTTTCAGCCCTGCCTATCTGGATACACAAAGTCCTGTCTGGGGTGGTGCTGGCACCTTCCCAGGCAGGAAACCCTTTGTCCAGGCCTCCCTTGCTGGAAGGACTCCCAGCATCAGGAGGTCAGACTTGTGTCTGTGGCAGCAGCATCCATTTTGTAATGCTGAGGCTCTGGTTAACTTTAACCGGGGTTCTAGTTCTGTACATGTCGTGTCCCTCTAAAAGGGTGGAATGCTAACCCATCGCCAGAACTGGCGAGGGGGTAGTATTCCAAATCGTATGACACCTTACTCGACATGTTTTGATAATGCCAAACCAAAGTTAGCAATAACCGCGAGGATTATAATTCACTTAAGAGTATATGGTATGGCACTATCATGGAAACAGCTAAAGGACATGGTTCCGAAAGCTACAGGAAGGCTCAGCTCATGCTAGAGCACCATCTCACATGTTTCCAAGCACTCTGCCTTCAGGATTGATAAGGCCTGCCATAGGAGTGACTTATAGGAATATATGTGTCAATTTTGGGTTAGATATAGGTATACTATATCTACATTCAATAACAAAAGATCCCTGTACCCTGGACGTTGGTTAGCATACGTCTAGTAGACATGAGTACATAGTTGTCTGGATACTATACTATCTAATTCCAGACACACCCCCTCAAATCAACAGACACACTCATTATATAACTTTATTATTAACTCTGGTGTGTACTGGTGAATTAAAAAGGCTGGTATCTTACTGTCGCATACCACTACCTGTCACCTAGGGCTATCTGGTGGGGGATTTCACTCCACCCATTTTAAGGTATGCAGTAAATTTATAATTAACCCGGTTGTATTGATAGGAGTTCTCTATTTGGGCTCTATAAGCATTGGACCATATTGTCCATGGGAGAGGTAAACACCACTAGTTTTGTTCGAAGTGTATGAATAGAGAGGATATTGTTAATATGTTTCCTAAAGTAATGTTTTCAAAATAAGCATGTGCTTTTGAAACTTAATTGTGTGAAAAATATTCCCAGAATAAGGCTGTGCCAAAAATGATGCCTTTTGTACTAAAGATGCCAAAAAAATGAAGTTTTAGCTACCACATTTGTACCTATTCATAACTGTGAATACATAATGGTTTGCACCAATGCAATTTAGAGTAACTCTGTGTTTTTAAATTTGATGTAGAATCTGTCCTGAAGAAGGTAGAAATACAAGAAACCGAAACGCTGCGTCGACCTGTGATTCTTTGTTTTTAAATGTTTTTTATGCAAATGTATTAACATTGTTCCTTAAATAATTGTCTACTTTGTAATGATGAAATTTTAAAATTTGTATGTATAATAAATGTGCAACAGAGTAACTCATGGTGTGGTAAACTTTCTTTTTTAAAAACATTGATTTTTGTATATCCTTTTTTTAAAAACTAAGTCTTGTGTTCATTGTGGGTATCACTAAAAAACTGTCGTTTTCAATGTGTGTGTATGAATTGACTATACTGTGAGGCTATAATCTTTTGGCATCTTCAGGGATATAAGCAAACAGAACAGTAAATATACATAGCTCTTCTGAACATACACGGATAGGAATCAAGTATAAATCTCTGTAACTTTACCTTTCCCGCCATATTATTGGCATGCTTTATAAATTCGTTTGTTTGATAATGGATCATTCACCCTAGAGTTCAGGTACTAGGTGTGAAACACAGTCCTAGACTGTCTTCTCGTGGGGACGCCCCTGTCTCTTATTTTACAGCCACAACGTAACCACTGCCCGGGTCTCCATAGTATTGGGCAGTGAGTCTGTGACGTGATATCCATGCCGCAGGTGGGCGGGCGGGTATTTCAAGTAATGCAGTCAGGCTAAAACAAGGATACATATTTTAGCACAGAAGCAGCAGCCGGGACCAGCAGAGCCGGCGCACAGGAGTCACAGGCGCTGGCCGCGGCAGTGGCCCGTTGTGGCGGCCTTTATCATTTATTTGAGGACACTCACTGACAATAGTGACCTCAAATAAATGATAAAGGCTGCTGCATCGGGCTGCGGCTGCCGCCCTCAGAATAGTGGTGCCTGGGGCAGAACGCCCCCACCGAACCCCCCTAGCTACGCGGCTGGGAAAGATTCAGGGGAGAGGGCAAGAGCTGGGGAAGTAGATAAGTAATGAAGGCGGGAAAGAGGAGAGGAGGGTGAGGACATCGCATGGAAAGAGGAGGGGAAGGGCGACGGGAACACAAACCGGTAGACGAGTCAAAGCAATGTCCAAAATCCAGTAAGCTGTGATCCCAGGGGAAGTGGTATCACTTTCTTATCTCTGTTGCGGGAGGCTCCCTTTACGCAGTGGACTCTCTTAGAGGCGTCTCTGAGACTCCAAGGCCTACATACTGGATCCTTCCCTAAAAAGGGGAGAGGGAGTGCTTTGGCAAGGGGTGCCATACCATACCTCAAGTGTGAGTGGCTCCCTTGGCGTAGTGGACTTTCTCAACGGGTTCGCTGAGACTCCAGAGTACAAACATTGGATCTTTCCCCAACAAGGGGAGAAGGAGTGCTTAGTCAAAGGGCACAAAGGACAGGGGGCTAGGTAGACGAGCAGGCAAGGGGAGAGATTCAGGGAGAGAGGATAGGAGCTAGGGAGGTAGACAAAGGGAGAGAGAGTACTAAATGGGAACACATTTTATTAATGAGTTATTATATAGCGCTGGCTAGACCCGATGGAATCAGAGCGCTTTACATGAGGGACATGGAAGCTGTGGCCAGCATGTTGAAATAATTATCCGCTCCTTTGCCTTGGAGAATGAAAGTGTTGCAAATTCACTTGTGTCTCCTGCACCCCTCTCCCCCTCCCCCGTTCCTCCCTCTGTCCAGGAGCGCTCATAAAATGCTTATTTCACTGCTCGAGTTCTACGTGTGTTTTTAAAGGTGCCCGATGTGCCCACTATGATCTCTGAGATGTGTTGACTGAGGGACCCGCATGCAGCGGGCACGGCTCGCGGCCTGGAGCTGTTGTGCCCTCGTGTTCGGGGCTGTGAAGTGCTGTTGAGTTCCTAAACTCAGCCCCGAACTGCCCACAAATTGAGGGAAGTTCAACGGTTTAACCACTTGGATGCTATGACTCCTCTGGCTCTTCCATGTAATTTCCATTGAAATCAATGGAAACTCCATGACGAGTTACCCTTGTCATTAGCGGCGAAGAGGTTAAGATTTAGCTCTTCGCATAATACACCCAAACAAAGCGGCCCGCGGGAGAGTGACATTGATTTTATTTATGCTTTTCGCATTGTCTTTATTGCTATTAAAGTGTAAACTCTTGAAATCTGGTGTGACGAAAGACGACTTGTCGGCCTACTTCAAAGCGGTGAACTCTGTGCACGCATGAGCGGCTTCACAAAGAAAGCAGAGGGCTGTCCGGGGTTTCACAATAGTACCCCAGCCTCCCCGGTAGATGACTGGGGGGCTCTTGGACTGTTGAGGACTTTGTTGGAGGAGGGAGTTTTACCAACCCAGGTCCGTAATACACATTTTTTTGCCCAGACTTATTTCAATATTTCCTTTCCCCTGTGTCTGCTATGTCAGTTACTCTTCTGAAGCGCCCGGAACTACCCGACAGGGAATATATTCGACACTTGTATGCACCTGGAATCGCTTCTAGGCGCTTCTCCTCGGAACAAGCTTTTTTTCTTCTTTTTATGTACATTGCATACTTACTAATTTTACATTCTGAATCCTCCAATGTTGGCAAGTTGTATAATTGGGGCAGAGGGAGGCAAACAACACACACTTCTCAGCGCTATTCGGGGGTATATAGCGCTATATCATTTAAGGCTCGCAGCGCTTCAAACAAGCATTTGCAATGCAATAGGTCTTTACGAGAGTTTGAACTATTTTTATTGTAAATGACATTGCCTTTTATTTATGTTTTGGTTTTTGAAACATAAATAAAAGACATTGTCACAAAGGAAGAAGTGTGGCGCCGCGGCCAGGGCGACTGACTCCGGAATCTGGGGATCACGGTTTGATCCCCGGCGGCAGATTAGCCCAGCACCATGTGACTCTGGGCAATAGCTTGCTTAATCTTCCCGACGGCCCCCAGCGCCTAGAGACCCTTATGGGTGATTGTGCGCTTTACAAATGCGGATTATTTATTATTTATAATGCCAATGGGTCAAACTCGTTTAACATGGCATAGACTATAAACTCTGGATGCCTGGGTGGCCTTTAATGTTCACAACAATTCATGGTCACAGCCTACATGCAACTCGAGCAGGTCCACAGAGCTTTAGGAGACCCTTATCCGGAGTGTTCCAAGCTGATATGCCCCTCATGTTGTGTAAACCGTTGTCAATTCCTTCCTGTGAACATACAAAAAAATTCTACTCAATTTAAATGGAACATTCCTGTTATAAAATTAATATAATATTGGTGGACCTTTGTTACAAATATGATACATTTTGTATCATTTATAAAGATGATTGCTAAATCCATAGATTAAGCTGAACCTGTTATGGAGTGAGGGTCCTGTTCTTAGGAGTTCTAAAGTTACTACAATTCAATGTTGCTGTGTCCAACCCTCACATGATGTCTGAGTCACAAGTAGACACTGGCTCCCAAGCATTGGTTACTGGGTAGAAGCGGCTAGATACATTGTGGCATGGCTTCAAGTGAGAGTGTGACGCAGAGTAGGGTCCCTACAATGAACAGCATGCTGCTCACATTTATGGTCATCGTAGCCTCCGACGGGCATGGTTCGGCCAAGGAGGAGCACATAAAAGGTAACTCATACCTACATGGGTCACAGAAGCAACACAATGGCCCGATTGTTCTGTTACAGGAGCAAGCAGCTGGGAACCAAGCACCACTCCGGGCAGGAACATTTTCCAGATATGTGCCGCAAACTAAATATGTTCCTAACCCAGCTCAGCAGCTCGAGGAGCATTCAAAACCCACCTTGGACAGAAAAATCTAAAGGCAAACGCTCACACTTGTTCCATCAGCATCAGAATTTTTCTTTATTTTGTCTTGGATGATTGTAAATGTCAACCTTTGGTTAGACATAATAATTAAACTGCACAACCACACCACATCCCTCAATTATTGATGACACATCAGTGTGTGTAAGAAAGACAGCAGTGTGTGTGTGTGTGAGACAGCAGTGTGAGAGACAGCAGTGTGTGTCCCCTAGGGAGAGCATGGTGTGTATGAGAGAGACCAGTGTCTGAGAGACAACAGTGTGTGAGAGACAGCAGTGTGTGTAACAAAAACAGCAGTGTGTGTAACAAAGACAGCAGTGTGTGTAACAAAGACAGCAGTGTGAGAGACAGCAGTGTGTGTGTCCTAGGGAGAGCATGGTGTGTGAGAGCGACAGCAGTGTGAGAGCCAGCAGTGTGAGATAGCACTGTGTGTGAGAGAGACAGCAGTGGGCGAGAGCAGTGTGAAACAGCAGTGTGTGTAAGAGAGAAAGCAGTGAGAGAGCAGTGTGAGACAGCAGTGTGTGTAAGAGAGAAAGCAGTGTGACACAGCATTGTGTGTAAGAGAGAATGCAGTGTGAGAGAGGCAGTGTGTGTAAGAGAGAAAGCAGTGTGAGCGAGCAGTGTGAGAGACAGCGGTGTGTGTAAGAGAAAGCAGTGCCTGTGACAGCAGTGTGTGAGCTTAGCATAACACAACATAGCATAACAAAACATAGCATAACAAAACATAACAAAGCAATACATAGCATAACAAAACACAACAAAGCATAGCATAACAAAAACACAACAATATACTTTTTTAGAAAAGTAAAACAAAATAAACAAGCATTTGCAATGTAATAGGCCTCGCATTATTAAAGTTTGAGCTATTGGCATTGCTAAAGAATGCAACATCAATAGCTCAAATATTAATAATGCGAGACCTATTGCATTGCAAATGCTTGTTTATGTTTCCCTGGTCCCTGTGTCACTTCATCAGTTTATGTTGATGAATGCAAACTACTCCATTATAAATATCCATTAATGTGCATTCATATTAGAGGGTCTCTGCATGTGCAGAAGCTGGAACACTTCTTCCTCATAAAGAATGAAATCTCTCCAATGATAAACAAGCAAGAGCTATGTAGAGGCAACATTTTATTTCCATGTCTCAGAAATATATACAATTTGTATTAAAATGACATTATAAAATAAAAATGGACATACAACTACAAGGAACTGAACTCAGGCTCCAATCTTTTCTATGCCCTCCCTTACCACCTCAAATAGAGAATCAACTGTGCGGTCACTTTATGGCAGCCAGGGGCAAACACAATCCTAGCACACATTACAGGGGCTTTTCAATTCCTTGGTTCATTATGAATGTCTAATGAGCCAAATACGTTTACCTCAAACCCATGGTAATCTGTATGCAGATGAGAGTGGGTTGTTTATAAATAATTAAAATAGCCATGGTGGAGACCCAGTTTTACAAGTTACTTTCTCTTTCTTCTCCATCCCGGGTGCTTCATTGGAATTCATAAACACTAGGCAAGAATGCTCCAATCTGTTACTGAGTTTCTTCATTACCATTAGTTCTACTTGTCCTTGTCTCTGTCATTGCCCAATAGGTGATTCTCTCCTCGAGACAGGAAAACTACGGAGTGCACTGAAAGAAATGTGCCTCCCACTCTGCGAGGCTGGCACCGGCTGCATTCCCTTCATTCCTCTTGATGTATCCAAGTCAACCTAAAAGCTGGACAGCTAAGGTAGGGCAGGCAGAACGTAATGACCAAGACAAGTAGGAATAAGACTCACAAAGATTCAGAGGTATTTAATTGGGACATTACGGGGCGCGGCTTGATCCCAAGGAAGATGGCGGCATCTGAGTGACTCTCCTCGGAATGTCGTGGAGAAGATGCCGTGCAGCGCCAATATTACCCCGTAGAGGTTTGCTTCCTTGGTGCTCACCCTTCCGGTTTGATTGCAGGCTCACTTTGACACCATTTGTGGAATTGGGAATGGCGTGTAACATGGTCTACTTGTGGTGGCAAGGCTATCCTCATTACAGAGCCCGCCATTTTGAAAGGACAGAATACTGAGGAAGGCGGAATGAATATTTTCAGGTTTGCGCTTTTGCATTTCCTGTTTGTTGTACACAAACAGGAAATACTGGCTGGAAATTTGCAGGCACATACTGGAATATCAGTGTTAGTATCTTTTGACCATTTTTTGCAATCACAAGAAAAAGTGTACAATGTGTTTTAATGGAGACAACGTGACTCCCCTTACTAATGCAACCGTCATTTTGAAACGACAACCAGCTGAGTGGAAAGAATTAAGCTTCTTCAGGTTTGCGCTCTCTCATTCCCTGTTTGCTGTGGCACATTCTCTTTAACACCTTGGCTGCTAGGCGTTTTCCCCTCTCATGCTGGATCCTTTGCTTTCCCATTGTTTCATGACGAGCTCAGCTCGTCATCAGCACAGCTCACCCGTGCATCATGACGAGCTGAGCTCGTCATCAGCATCGAAAGGGTTAAAGGCACATGTTGGGCCATCAATTTTGTTTTTTACAATTTGCAGGCTCATGTTGATATGCTGCCTGAGGCCTTAAATGGGAGTGCAATTGTGTATGAGACCTTGTTTTTCTCATACTTTCACCCCCCGTAAGGCTTACAGTTTCATCAAAGGAAAATGTCAAAATTTCAAAAAGAGAGCGTTGTAGCCTAAAGATTCCATCTTTCCTGACCTCCCAGGATTCCTTCTTCGTTTCATGGTAAAGAATATGTACATTTTCACTGAGGGAAATTCACCATAGTCCTCTTGGCATAATTAGCGTTTCTCATTGCTCTTCTGCTCAACTTCTCTATGGAAAGACAAAAAAAAACAAATTAGCGCTGTTGTGCTCCTCACATGAATTTGTCAAAAATTCATCAATCTTCTTACAGATTTTAGAAATGGAGGATTCTATGCAGAGAAGCAATGCTTCCACCTAGAACTTCGCCACAGCTTTCCTAGCACAGTGAAAGTATCCACCAAACGTGTTAGCAATGAAACACCTTCTCCCACCAAATCTCTTCCCACTATATCTATGGATCTTTTAATGGAGGAGATTCACACCTTATGCCCATACATGGAAGAAACTAACGCAAAATTACATCCCAGTGACAGATGGTTTCAAATAGAAGAAAGACTTTACGCAGCTGAACAGCACATCATGTCTTTAGAGACCATCAAACTTCAAGTGAACGCCCTACATACACAAATTTCCTCTCTTCAGAAACAAGTTGAAGACCTTGAAAATAGAAACAGACGCAATAACTTACACATTCATGGTTTGCCCGAAGGTACTGAGCCTATCACGTTTTTTTTTTCATGACCGTATTTATTGAGAGTTCAGGCAAGCATCAATACAGTTCTCCACAATCAGGAGGATACTGTCAGTAATATGCAGGTAGTAGCATGACCAGGAACCCAAATTTTAAGAAACATACCCCACCCCACCCCCTGCCCCACCCACCCCTGAAGCATACCCCAACACCCTTCCCCAACTACCCAACCCTTATCCCACCCTAACCCAGTGCACGTGTTCACAAAATAACAACAACAGATGTAAGGCAATGCAGGTGTCGGTCAGCAACCTAAGTTCCAGGGTCCACATCCGGAGGTAGCACATCATCAATGTTAATCGGAGGGTCCAGGGTAAGCCCTCTGTAGTCCGCCCACCGCTTCCAGATTTTATAGTGTTTCCGGGGGCACCCCCTGGCCTCAAACACAGGTAATTCCAGCCCCATGAGAAAGTCTAGTCCCGCCTTCCAGGCGCTGAGTGGGGGGGCACGGTCACTCTTCCAAGCCTTTGCCAGATCCCTTTAGCCACCACCAGCCCCAGTAACAAAAGATGTCGTTTGTAAATGTTGCCCCCAACGTTCTCCAGGACATGGAGGAGGCCCAGTCTAGGTGTACGAGGGAGGTCCCACCCCAGCACCTCCGATAGGCAGTTCCAGACCCTTTCCAAAATCGGGTCAGGCCCCCACAAGACCACACCGTGTGTAAGAGTGTCCCCCTTTCAGCTCCACACCTCAGGCACTCCGGGGCGGCAATAAGGCCCGCTCTCCACAATCTTTCCCTATTGTAGTATGCCCTGTGAAGGTATTTAAACTGAATAAATCTGAGGCGGACAGCTATGGCAGCCCCACGGGGGGATTCAAGGGCCTCACGCCAGTCATCCTCATCCAAGGGGCCAACATCAGTCTCCCAGGAGGCCTTCAGTGTCAGGAGGGAAGAGGAGCAGTGCGTAACCAGGGAGCGGTATATTTGAGAAACCTTCTTGTCGCCCAGGTCCCCCATAAAAAGTTTGGCTTCAATGGGGCTAAAGTCGGGAAGTTGGTCCACACCCACCAGGCTCGGGCCGAGGGCATGGCGGAATTGGAGGTACCTGAAAAATTGGGACTTGGGCATATGAAATTCGGAGCTAAGGTCCTGGAAGGATTTAAGTGTAGTCGTCCCGGTGAGGACATGACCGAGGGAGGAAATTCCGATCGCGTCCCAGCCTCCAAAGCCTGACAGGGAAGCTAGTGCCGGAAGCAGTCCATTATTCCACAGCGGAGTCTCAGCGGTCAGTCTGCCCCACCAACCCATGCGGCGCAAAGCTTGTCTCCAAATCGCGAAGACCACCTGGGTGACCCGCGGCAGCTTCTTCCTCCGCCCGGCCGAGTATAGTAAGGTATGGAGCGAGGCATCCCCCATCAGAGAGTGCTCTAATGCATAAGCCGGGTCACTATGATCACCATACCACCACTCATTGAGCACCAGGAGGTGGGAGGCCTGGTAATAGGACAGAAGATCAGTGGAAGCTAGTCCGCCACAGTATGTGGAGAGAAAGCATGTCCGCAGTGCCACCCTGGAGGCACCCCCGGCCCACAAAAACCGGCCTAGCACTGAGTTAACACGACGGAACCACTGCGGGTCAATCCTGTACGGGTGATTCTGTAGTTGGTAGAGAAGCCGTGGCAGGGCAACCATCTTAAAAATGGCGGATCTACCATATATATTGAGGGGCATGCGTGTCCAAGTCTTAACATCCATTTGAACCTTGTCCCACACCGGCTGCACGTTCCGGTCCCACGCCACCGTAGCCGAGGCCGATAGGAAGCCGCCCAGATATTTCAGGCCACCGACTGCCACTTGTAGGGTCGCGGCCCATGGGCATGTCACCGGTTCATCCCCCAGTACCCACAGGGTCGATTTGCGTGGATTGAGAAAGAGCCCCGACGCCTCACCAAACTCCCGCATCATATCTAGTATGCGAGGGCCTGTGCGCCTTGAGACCCTCCGGGTAAGTAGTGCGCTCTATAAATGTCTTGATTGATTGATTGCGGTGGAGGTCGGTCATGAAAAAAAGGACATCGTCCGCATACAAAGCGATGCGATCTGAGAGTTCCGCCCCCCACACAAAGCCCCGATACAGTGCGTCCCGGCGCACTCGTACGGCTAGTGGCTACATGGCCAACGCAAAAAGATGAAGGGAGAGGGGACACCCCTGACGAGTGCCCCTGGCAATGGGGAACCTCTCGGAGATCGCCCCCGCGACGCGTACCGAGGCAGTTATGTCTGCATAGAACAATTTCACATAGTAGATGAACACCGGCCCCAAGTTGAGAAGCGGCAGAAGGGCAAAGGGGTAGGTCCAGCTGACCGAATCGAACGCCCTATCAATGTCAGCGAGCAACAGCGCTGCCCGATCCCCGGTCGCCCCCACTGCGTCTATCGCGGCCTGTGCACGCCGAATGTTGTGTCTCGTCGCCCGGTGCGGCATAGAACCCGCCTGGTCCGGGTGGACGAGGTCTGTAATATGCGGGAGCAGGCGGTTCGCCAGCGCTTTGGCCAGGAGCTTGGCTTCAAAATTGATCAAGGATATTGGGCGATAGGACTCGTGGTGGTCGGGGGGCCTACCCGGTTTCTGGAAGACAACAATTTCGGCCTGACGCCAGTCCGAGGGCAGGCTACCACGCTCGCGCGCCAGTTCCAACGCCCGCCTATAGTGCGGCCCAAGCTGCAAGTGGAATTTCTTATAGAATTCGCTGGGGAACCCACTCGGTCCCGGCGCCTTACCTACGTTAAGTTGACCCAACGCATCACCCAGCTCCTCTGCCGTCAGGGGGAGGTCTAAGGCTTCCCGTACCTCGTCTGAGACCGCGCGAGGAGGGACATCCACAAGGAACCCCTCAATCGCCTCGGGTGAAAGACTCTCTCTCGAGAGGCGTACTGTTGCCCATAGTAGCGCGCGAAGCTCGCCGCAAGAACCGCAGGGTCCGTTATTACCGCTCCTGCCTCGTCCGTAAGCCCAGGCAAGGTGATCGGTTGCATCGTTTGCTGACAGAGCCTATGAAGCATGGTGCAGGACTTGTCTCCCCATTGGTACACCCGGCTCTGTGTAGCCAGCCACGCCTGGCGAGCCTCATCCCTCAACACCGAAGCGTAGGATTGCTGCGCTTGTAGAAGCAGTCGCAGCGCCCTGTCATCACCCCCTCCCCGGTAACGCATCTCCAGCACCTCCACCCGCTCTGCCGCTGTAACAATACTCTCCTGTCGAGTCCGGTGGGCAGAAGCACACCCAGCAATGTCGACACTTCTCAGGGCGGGCTTCATGGCTTCCCATACCGTCACCGCGTCAACCCCCTCCGTGAGGTTGTCCTGCCAATAGTGGGCGATTGCACTGCGCATATGCTGGGAGTAGGCCGGTCGCTGCAGATGCCACGAAGACATCCGCCACCGGAACGGTTGGCGTGCCTTGCACAGGTCAATCTGTACCGCTACAGGGGAGTGGTCGGACAGCCCGCGAGGCCGGATTGAAGCCCCTTTCACCCTGTCAAGGAAGGCCCCCGGCACGAACACACAATCCAAACGTGAGAGGGAGCCATGCACTGCTGAAACATACATGTATTCCCGCTCCCTGGCATGCAGATGCCTCCACGCGTCCACCCATCCCAGTCCAGCGATCATTGCATTCAGCCGCGTAGGCGAGGCCGCAGCTGCGACCCCCTGTACCCTCTGCCTGTCCAGACTCACGTCCACAACATCATTCCAGTCACCTCCAACCACCGTCAGGGAGTGGGGAATCTCAGTCCACAAGTCAAACAGTTTCTCCGCCAGGGGCCACTGCAGCGGGGGAGGGGCAAACACACTGCCAAACACTACCGGTTCTGCTCCAATCTTCCCCTACACAAACACAAACCGACCCTGGGGATCAAGCCAGTGACGCTCATGAGTATAGGACAGCCGCCTGTGAACAAGAATGGCCACCCCCCTCGAGCCCCTGGTAAACCCGGCATGGAACACCTGATGGAAGCCAAACCGCTGTAGACTCAATGCTTTAGTACCCAACATGTGCGTTTCCTGAAGGAGCATCACATCAGCCAAATCCCTTTTGCCCCAGCGTAGCACAGCCCCACGCTTGATCTTGTCCAACAGCCCCCGGACATTCCAGCTCAAAATCCGCATAGAGGCACTAGCAGGTACCGGTCGCGGGATATCAACCATTGTCTCGATGAGCAAGTCTCTGCGACCCCCAAGACCCGACCCAGGTCACCAACACCATATTAGCATATATCGCAAGAATCACGTGCACCTCATTCAGAACAACCCTGACCCCCTCCACCCCCCTCAACCAGCTCCGACCCCCAAACAACCAAACACCCCAGCCCCACCCCCCACCCCTATACCTCAGAGAACATTGAAGTATCTGTCACGGCATGGGGAGCTTCAGGCCCAGAACAGAGCGCCTAAAGCCAACCATACCAATGGATCCCAACTATTCCCCCCACTAACAGGGCACGCCCCCAGGACCACCCCCCAACCCCAAGAGGAGTAGGCAGCCCACAAGCAGTGCCCTGAACCCCAATCCCACAAGCATCTGGTTCACAAGTAAGGAACAGCAGATATATACCAGCCCCCTGAGGGCCCTCAGGCCCTGCCAAAACATAAGTCCATACTGCACCAGTCAATGTCTGCTCCACCAGCAAGGTCCGGTCCGCCACAATGCACAGTAATGGACCAAAGGCAATCGACAAGTGTCAATGTTGTAGGATGATCAGGATTCCTTGCCAGATTGGTCCGTGTCGGGCTGTGTGTCCCCCAAGAGGGGGTCTCGGGACAAGGACCTCCGTCGTGAGCGGGACTTCTGATGACGCTTCCCTTTACCGGGTGGGTCGCTCCTTTCTTGGGATGAGCTGCGCGAGGGCCCGGAGCTCCGCCCCGGCTGGGCGTTCGGTCGAATCTTGACTGTCTCATCCGTCCACTGGAAGACGGCCTCCGGAGAGTCGAAGAAGTGAGTCCTGGAATTGAAGATCACCCGGAGACGGGCCGGATAGAGCAGCGAGTACTGGATTTTTAGGCCTCGCAGCTTGGCCTTCGCCGCCAGGAAGGAGTGTCGTGCTGGACCTGCTTGGTGTAGTCTGGGAAAATCATAATTTTGTGGTTGTCGAACAGCAAAGTCTCTTTGAGCCGTGCTTCCCGGAGTATGACATCTCTGTCATGAAAGTTCAGGATTTTGGCAATGATTGGGCGAGGCCGTTCCCCCGCCGGTGGTTTCTGCGTCAGGGCTCTGTGTGCGCGCTCCACCACAAAGCATGGCGACAGGGTGTTCGGGGGAAGCCAGCCCTCCAACCATCGTGCCAGGAAGGCATCCATGGGACCCTTCTCGCAATCCTCCGTAAAACCGACAAAGCGCAGGTTATTCCGTCGCGCCCGCCCCTCTGCATCTTCTACGCGAAGCGCCAGGCCCTTCTGAATCCTCTCCATGTCCGCCACCGTCTTCTTAAGGGTGCCGACGTCGCCTTCCACCTCTGTGACCTTGGTCTCAGTCTCTGTGATGCGGGCGACCGCGTTGTGGAGATCTTGACGCAGCAGCATCACATCGGCACCGACCGCGCCAATCTTCGCATCCAACATGTCGCGGGACTGCGTGATGGCCGCCATCAGGGCCGCGTTGTCTGGTCCAGCACTCTGGCCACCCCCGGCAGTCCCCGCGCCTCCTCCGGGGCCAGTGAACTTATCGATGGGCCCTTGCTTGGTGGCGTTCGTGCCACCCCCGCCTCTAGTCATGGCTCCGGCAGTTGCAGCGGGGCGACACACACCCGGATAGGAGTTCTCGACACCACACACCTAGAGGCCGCGGCACCCAGGCAAGGCCGCTCCTCCAGGGCGTAGCAGCCGCCAATCTCGGGCCGAGAGTCAAGGGGGCTAGAAGGGCGCCGACGCGCCGCCGATTCGGCGAAAACCAAGGGCACAGCCAATCCGCCGGATCAGCACCCCCGGCGCCTCGCCACAGGGCCCGCTACTGTCCACAAACCGGGCTGGGTGCTTCCCTTCCCCCGCCGGCAGGACACCGTCGGCTCCGCTATCACACCGCCACCGGTAGTCCGGCGGGATCCGAATCGCCTCCGGGTCCGTGAAGTCTTCTCATGGGGTCGCCGCCCGGCGACCCCCAGCAGCTCCGCCGGGTGTACCAGCGGCAGGGTGCTCCGTCGTCCCTCTTCCGGCGACTCAGTAGCAGTCAAGCGGGCTCGGCAGCATGCAGACCGCCCGGCGCCCAGAGCCAGCCGGCGGGCGGGGTAAAAATTGAGATCCCGGCTCACCACGCGGTGAGCAGGCCCGGCGGGCGCCGCCACCAACAGCCACTCCAGGCACGGTCCGGGGCCCCAGCAACCACACCAACGGGCGCCCCCGGTCTCCAGCAGTCACCACAACCTCTGCAAGGGGAGTGAAGGGTTCGGGGCCAGGATAATTAGGCGGAAAAGTAGCGGGCTGGCAGGAGCTCTACAGAGCCGCGTCCGCCATCTTCGCCCTCGAAGCCACGCCCCCGAGCCTATCACGTTTTTAAGTCCTTTCTTCCTAAGTTGAACATGCCAGAAGTAACCACATTTAGGGGTATATGTACAAGAAAATGGTTCAGGAATGCGATGGGGTAAATTGTGCAGCGGCGGGCCATTAAAAAAAATACAGGGATATGCTGTATTTAAAAGAATACGGTGTACCCCTGTGTTTTCACTTGCGCTGGTGCCATGGTGCTAGGGTGCCTGTATTGCAGGGATGATTGTTTATGTGCAGGAAGGTGACCCCTCCTGCACATAAACGATCAATAATGATGATTTGCTACTTCTATGTGTGCTCCATTCTGCTGCACACATAGACGTAGCAAATCACCATTATTTAATGCCTGTTTTAAGCAGAAAGGGACACCTTCGCAGGAAGGGACACCTTCCTGCACAAAAACAATCAATAACATTTTGCTCTTCTATGTGTGCTGCAGAATGTAGCACACATAGAAAAGGCAAAAATGAGGAGAAATAAAAGTATTTCTCCTTGTTATGCCAATCTAACGCCTTCTCTTACATGGCGTTAGTTTTGGCTGCTTCTTCAGATTTACACATCCTTGTAAATCTGGGACAGCACAAAAAAAACAACGGGGCATATTCACAAGGAGCTATCGCCGAATTCACAGCACTTTTGTGCAGCCAAAGTCTTGATAAAATTACCCCGCCATTCACAAGCTGGTGTAAACAGCAGACATCGTCAGTGTTTCCAGTGATAACTTCCCCAAAACCTAACACCACGGCGGACACCACCAACTAACCCTTATGAAATGCAGAGTAGACATTCCCATGCAAAAGCACACGGAAAAACAACGACACCACTTTCACAACGAGCTGACAGATCTGCAAAGCGAACCAAAAACAGGCGATAAGCCACATTAGCCACAGGTATTTAACATCTGCCTCAAGCAGGTGTAAAGTCGGAAGACTATCTGCAGTAGGCAACAGAGCCCCACACACAGCCACACCCAAAGAACAAACGATGTCATGGAGCGGCTTATCATGCATCTTGGAGCCCCAACAGGGCCACAACACTCACCGCCACCAGCCCCTGGACCGCCATCACCCCCAGGACCCGGAGCCTCCCCCCTCAAGGATCACCACAGAGGCAGCACAGAGTAAGACAGCGGACCTACTGAAAACGCACCACTCTCACAGACCTAACACCAGAGGAATTCAGTGTCCACTACAGGCTCAAGAGGACAACCTTCATTCTCATCATGACCCACATTGGCCACAGGCTGACGATCCCAACACAGCAGAGAACCAACATCCCTCCGCAGACAAAGCTGCTGGCTGTGCTGCACCTGTTGGCCTCTGGGACCTTCCAACCAACAACTGCTAGAGTCGGAGGGGTCTCACAGCCAGCCCTATCAAAGTTCATGCCACCTGTCCTGGATGCCATCCTAAGCTTCATACCCCAGTACCTTCACTTCCCCAACACTGCGCAGGAACAGCTGGAGACCAAGCAAGGCTTCTCCGCCATAAGTGGTTTCCCTGCCATGTGGGGGGCAATCAACTGCACACATGTCCCACTTGTGCCCCCTGCGGATACTGCACACCACTACCGCAACAGAAAGCACACGCATTCCATCAATGGGCAGTCGACAGTGGACCCCCGGGTACTAATCACCAATGTCGTCGCCAACTACCCAGGCAGTGTGCATGATTCATTCATCTTCTGACAGTCCATCATCAACCAGCGCTTCCAGGATAGCAAATATGGAACTGGACTGCTCGTTGGTAAGTACCAAATCAATGCACCACACATCCCAAAGCCACCAACGCACAAAGCACAACTGTGGGATGCACACATGACCAAACCACATTCAACATGTCAAACTACACTACCACCTACCAGACGTGACCACACCAGTCCATGGTCATCCTAGCCTACACCTGCACCCAGTACAGACATTTCATGGCACCACAGCCACACACCAGCTGAACATGAGGAGATGCGGAATGCAGCCATAACACATTTGTGGCACTGGTCTGCCCTCCTGACCATACCCTAGTCTACCGCAGGTCAGCGTCCCGTGGTGGTGGGGTCATGTCGGACGCTGTGCGTCCGGGGCCACTAGCCCTGTGCGACGCGAGTCATTCCCCCTTGTGGTACTGACATTGCATTTCTGAGTACCTAAGGACTGTTGGTGTAGTTGCCAGCACCAGCTACTCCCTAAGGACATTGGCTCGCACTCACCACACACAGCCAGCAGAGGTGTCACTGGATTGGTGGATCGGCCTCACATTTTGCCGAACTAAGTTTTGACTCTTTTCTCCCTGCACTGTCACAGGTGATCAAGGATATGAACTCTGCCCTTGGATGATGACACCCCTCCGAGACCCGAACACACCTGTCCAGAGGCAGTACATACGCACCAGGGGCATCGTTGAACGCACATTTGGCGTGTTGAAGTCACGTTTCCGGTGCTTGGTTGGCACAGGTGGGAAGCTCCTGTACAGCCTGAACATAGTGTGCAAGATAATCATTGCATGTTGTGTGTTGCACAACATCTGTGTTTGCACCAGGGCCCCATGGATCCCAGTTCCAGATGTACCGGCCGATGATGGTGGTGATGGGGCAGGTGGCCCACATCCCACTGCAGCTGTGGCAGGAATGACCCCTAGCATTACACTCATTGACACTTACTTCTAATGAGCACGTCTAATTGTGACCGGCCATGGCAATCATGCAACAGTAGAAGATGTCCAACTGCGCGGCATGTGTGATTAAAAAATATTTGTCCTGTGGTTAATTGTGGAGGGGTTGCTGTTTGTACCGGGATGTTGTCAATGTCGAGGTGCACTTTTGCCTATGTGCGTATGCTGCACGATGGGTGTGTCGCTCCAGCGGCTCAGAATTGTCTGCCACTGGTCTCTTTAATGCGTTGTCCCTGTCGGTTTGGTTCTTCCACTGTGCTTGGATCTTGTGGTGTACATGTTGTCCTCTGCTGTTGGCCAGGGTGCATCCGTGATACAACGCTATAGATGGATTTTGTCCTGTGCCATTTCCCATATGCTGCCCTTGTGCTTTTTCCCGCATTGCGTGTGAGTATTGCTGTCCTCACGCTGATTATCGCTGTTTGCTCATCGCGCTTTGGCCCACTGCAGGAGTTTTCACGTTGGGTATGTGTTTTTTTTCTCAGTTGAGGTGATTGTATAACGAACATTGGCGCGGTGTCGGCATACTATTGCATGCTACCGCCGCGTTGTGAATTCCACGTTGTCGCTGGGTTATTTTCCTGCGATGGTCTGCGATGTTGAAAGTTGTGTAACGCTAATCTTGCAATAGTTATCACACATTCTTGTGAACATACCCCAATGGGTGTTGCGGTGCAACACCCATAGCAACAACCATTGCACCCCCTTTTCATGCAGATACCTGTGTGAGAGGGTACCTTATTAACATAGCAGCGTTAAGACAAGCAAAGTGGCTTACGGCTGCTTTGTAAATCTAGTGCATGGCATTGCACCACCGGAGCATCAAAAAAAGTGATGTTCCAGTAGAACAATTCATTTGTACAAATGCCCCTTAGTATCCAATGCCTTCACTTCTAGGCAACCAAGAGGTATTATTCTTTGCTTCCTAGAATATACTGACTTACTTAAAGTTCCTTCTGGGGCATGGTCAATCTAATGCATTTTGTGATCAGGCAATGCGTTGTATTACGCCAAGAGTACTGCGGACAGACGTAGAGATTTTCTCAGTTTGAGGCCAGCACTTGATTCACTCGACGCTCAATTTGGCCTGTTTCATCCTTGCTTATTGAAAGTAACCCATAAGAATAAGACAATTACCCGTGAAGATCCATCCAGCCAGATTGTAGACTTTTTTTCAAAAGCTGAAAGACAGAGACTATAGATACATCTGGATCCTCTAAAATCTCATTTTTTAAACTTCAAGGTCTCCCATTGATGATCTCAGACATTCAATTACAAAGTCCTTCTTGCGGTTACTCCGTTACAATATTACTTGGCTTTAGAATGATTAGCATAGATACGACTTTACAAATTATTTTTTCTCTCCCACAGGCATTACCATTATTTTTTGTGCCTGTTCACGTTCCCTGTCTTATGTGCTACACCTTCCTTGCATCCTATTCCCTGGAGCTCTGATGTGCCATCTGTTCCATGTGGTCTCACCCCCCCTTGTCTTTTTTGGAATTTTAGGTATGCTTCATTTTCTGTTTATTCTCTTACCAGTGTTCTTTTTCCTCTTCCCTGCCCAATTTCCCTACTATCCTAGTCTCCATATTCTTCCTTTTTTCCTGTCACTTTTGAATTCCTTGTCTTTTTACCCCTTACACTGACTTTTCATTGTTGTTTCTAATTTCCTTGAATACATTCGTAGTTACATCTTTTGTGTTCAGTTCTCTACATAATATGCCTGGTTTGACCTTTTTCTTCGTACTCCTCTCAGGGACATCTTAAAGATTTTGGAGGCCCTGGCCCAAACGTATTTGGGGCCCCCTGGGCCCGATTCACAGAACTACCTTAAGACAAAATCCTAAACTTACTACTTTTGGTATTCACTGAAGGCATTTAGTAGTAGTAAAGTTAGGATTTTGTCTTAAGTTTGACTTAAGACAAACTTAAGACAGACCTAAGACATACTTAAGACACACGTAAGACAGACTTAAGACAGACTTAAGACAAACTTAAGACAAACTTAAGACAGACTAAAGTTAGGAATTTGTCTTAAGTCTGTCTTAAGTCTGTTTCAAGTTTGTCTTAAGTCAAACTTAAGACAAAATCCTAACTTTACTTCTACCAAATGCCTTCTGTGAATACCAACAGTAGTAAGTTTAGGATTTTGTCTTAAGTTAATTCTGTGAATCAGCCCCCCTGTTTGGATCAATTTTGAATTTATGAACAATTTCATTTCTTTCATGTCCTCTTTATCCAGGTAACTGAGAGTGCACAGGCAGACTAGCCCAGATTCTAAGTGTGTTTACATCTAATATTCAGGGTTAGTAGCCTGTGTTTTCGATATTGTAACACAGCACCAATTCACATATATATCACTGCAAAAAATCTCTGTGACACTCAAATGTGATGTCCTGTTTTGATCTGAAAGAAACTTTTTGATGGATGTTGCATGACACATAAACACAAGGGGGCACATTATCAAGGGGGTTTATCTCTGCTTTCTTGGATTTAAAAGTCAAGAAAACGGAGATAAAATTATCTCCCTATTACCTAGCTGTCGCTAACACCAGTTAGCGACAGCTAGTAGGAGATAGCAACAATCTTGGGCCCCACTTTGCATGTCAGTGATATTTATCACTAATGACATGCAAAGTGGGCGTGCCAAGATGCGAGCGACTGAAAGCAGTCGCTAACATCGCTATCTCCTATTACCAACTTTTGGAGATATTTGCGCTAAGCGCGAATATCTCCAAAAGCTAACACCTGCCCTGAGCAGTTCTTAGCCATGTTATCCAATGGGAGGTGGATAACATGGCTAAGAGCATTAGCTCGGTAATGCATGAATATCGCTGACTTTTCAGCGATATTCATGCATTGCGGCGATTTTTATCGCATTTGCGATAAACTTTGGTAATACCAAGGTTTATTTGCGGTAAAAATTGCCGCAGCTCCGCTGTAAATTTTTGTCTCTAACCAAGCAATAGCGATAATTATCGCTATTGCTTGGTAATATGCCCCAACATTTCTCTGAAAAATGTCTATAATAGACTGTCACACATCACCCACAAGAAAACAATATTGAAAACAATCTGTTTCAGAATTATTCAAGGTCATCAGGGCAAGACTCTCTGTAGAGCAGAGCGCTCTGCATCAGGGGCCCCCTAAAAGGATGAAGCCCTGGGCCAGAGCTCACTTTGCCCATACCTTAAAACACCACTGACGCCTCTTATGCTTTCAAAAATTGTTTCTTGGAATGTCAGGGTTTTAGATTCTCCAATTAAACAGCAATGGGTTTGACCCATTTATCAAAACTTGGGGCCACTATAGCACTCTTTTAAGGGATCACATTTAACAAAAAATTAATCTTTGAAATTGAAAAGGAGGCGGGTGGATGAAATTTTCTTTTTTCCAGGAAAAGGCAAGAAAATGGATTTATAACTTTGTGTCATAAATCGTTTCATTTTTAATTGTTATCCCAAGACTCTGATGATAATGGTCGATGGCTATTTACAAAGTTATTATTTGATAAAGTTCCAGTTTCTCTTTTAAACGTTTATGGACCCATCACTACAGATTGTCAATTTTAGTCCCATCTTGCCCAACAACTCCTGCAATATCTTGATGATAATCAGATTTTTGCTGGGGACTGAAACTAAATTGTTGATCCATTTGTTGATTGAAACTCTGCTACCACATACATTCCAGATAAATCACTAAAAATGTTTGTACATGACATCAAACAGAGTAATCTAATAGATGCCTGGAGACTCTGCATTCCCACTTTGAAAGAAAACACATATTTCTCCCTTGTTTACCACATGAAATCATGAGTAGATTACATTATTATTTCACCTAATATTTCCCAAACATTACATTTGGCAGACATAGGCTGCATCTTAATATGCTACCATGCCCCTGTTATCATACATTTATATAACCTCCCTAAATATAATTTTCCAAAATGTTGGTGTTTTAACAATTCCCATCTTTTGGATGGTAGCTTCACTTCATCTTTTACTCCCTTTTTTAATGAATACTTTCAGTTTAATCAAATGGATAATTTGCCTTTACATACCATTTGGGATGCTTTCAAAGGCTCCGCTTGCAATTTCATTATTAGTTATGTCACTAAGAAAAGAAAACAATCTCGTACTCATACCGTAGAAACTTTAGCAAAAGTAAAAAAATTAGAGCACTTTTACTCCACACATCCAAATTCAAAGAGTGTTTATCTGAACTTATTAATACTGAACTTCAATTTAAAAAAATGTCTACGGATCAAGCTTCCACTAATTGTTGAAATCTAGTGTAAACGTTTATGGGGGGGGGGGCAAAACAAATCTGGTAAATCATTGGCGAACTATGTTAAAGTTAAAACCAACAAATTCAAAACTGAATCAATCATAGATGCACAACAAACACCAAAGCACAAAGATGGCGACATTTTAAATGAATTTGTTTCCTTTTATAAGACCCTGTGTTTACGAGAAGACTTCCCTTCTGACTCTGATACCCTTCAAAACCTGTCCACTAATCAAAAAACCTCTGACATCCAACTTGGTCTTGCGATATTAGAATCCGAAATGACACAAACAGAACTCCACACTGCACTGAATGTACTCAAAAAAGATAAAGCTCCAAGGCCAGCACAGTTTAATTTTTTACACACTTTTCCAAATTAATCCTTCCTAAATTGTATACGTTAATAACCTCTTTCTCAAATTCACACACATCTGCTGTTTCCTTTTTAGATGGTCTTATTCGTCTAAATCCAAAAGACGGAAAAGACCCTCATTACTGAAAACACTACAGGCCCATCTTTCACTTGATAACATTGATTATGACATTTTCTCAAAAGCTTTAGCCTTGCAGCTAGAATCTTTTATCCCTCAACCTCTCTGCAAAGAACAACCTGGCTTTATTAAGGGAAGATATATTTCTGATAATACTCGTCTATTTTTTTACTTTCTATCAAAGTCATCCCACCTGTCTGAACCTTTAGCAGCAATTGCCTTAGATGCTGAAAACGTTTTTGACTGAGTTTATTGGCCTTTTATCTTTCATATCCTCAAATAGTTTGTATTTGGTCCAAAAATCATCTCTTTGATTTTTCTTCAGTATACGTCCCCTCGAGCAGTCATTTTTGCAAATGGCCTCACCTGTTCATACTTCACCTTGGGCAGGGGTGTTAGACAGGGATGCTCTCTTTCATCCTTTCTTTTTAATTCATCATTGGAGCCTTTTTATCCAAAATAAGACAGAACCATGACATCCATGGGTATAACTGCAACCGTAAATAAGTTAAACTAGCAGCATATGTTGATGATGCCTTATTATTCATCTGACAAACTCAATCCGCAATTCCAAATTTTTTACACAATTTTTCTTCATATGCTTTGATATTTGGTTACAAATTGAATAACAATAAATGCGAAATATTCTCCTTACTAAATTTAAATTTAAACATGACTTTTTAGTATTCAGGTTTGTGTGTAATCCTCAACATATTCGTTATCTTGGCTCATGGTTTACTCAGTCTATTAAAACTTCCATATCACTGAACACAGAAATACGTTTTTATAAGCTAAGTACACTAACTAGTATATTGCACCCTACACACCTCTCTTGGCGGGGCTGCCTTGACTTTATTAAAATGATGTGGGTACCAGTTATTTTATACAATATTTCTAAAATGTTGATACCTGTACCTCTTAGAACTTTTAAGAACATTCTATACTTCTTTCCTTTGGAGCAAAAAAAAAGCCTCATCAGTCCCAGATTTTCTCATATACCATAAGGCCTTTTTACTACGACAATTTGCTTATTTGATGTCAGATTCCTCCGCTAATTATCCACTATGGGTGGATATTGGCTGAGGTTTTCTTTCACCCTTCTCTTTTCAAGAATGTTTGTCATTCACTCACAAACCACAAGCCCTTTCTACTCCTATTCTTAAATATACATGTAGGTTATTAAAACATATACTATCCTCTACCCCTACTGATCTTCATACTTTTCTTAGCCCTACTATATGGTATATTAAGTTCATCCACATTAATAACAAACCTATTTATTGCAAATCCTGGAGAAATAAAGGCCTAATTTGGATTAATCAATTTTTCCACCATAACACTCTTATATTATTTATGAAAGCTCAAAATTATTTTGGCCTCCCCTTTTCTTTTCAGTGTAAGTTTCTCATTCTACAAAACACTGCTTACGACCATTTCCAATCTTGCCCTCGTACTGTTTTATCCTCTGCTAACCATCTGCACACTCTTCTATCCATGACTCCCAAAGCTCCAGTAATCTATTCTCATCTACATTCTCTCACTACTGAAAGGGGAAAAACTAATACAGAGATATCATGGGAACATAATTTAGAAATCACATGGCCCGTCTTCTTCTGGAATAGAATTTGGGCCAAAATCAGAAAATCCTCTAGAGCGGCAAGTACCACACAAACATTGGGGCATATTAGCAAGAAATAGCCATTGGGCTAAAATATCTAGCGATAGTGGCAAAATGCGTGAATATCACTAGAAATCCAGCGATATTCACACATTAACGCCAATGGGGACTTTACCTGAAGATCCACCTCCCATTGGATAAACAGGTAAATCGTGTTTTTAGCAGGCGTTAGATTATAGCGTTAATCGCGTTTAGCTGGATTTTTTTTATCGCTATGCCTATCTTGCTAATAGGCGATAGCTGTATTAGCGAATGCTTTCAGTCGTTAACAGTTTGGGTACACCCACTTTGCATGTCATTAGCCATAAATATCGCTGACATGCAAAGCGGGCCCCAAACCTTTCTCCTGTGATACTACACAAGATTTATCCAGAACTCCCTCACACATGTTGCACATGTTCTTCAGGACGTGCTGACTTGGAACATTTACTCTTCACATACCCCATTGTTCATGATTTTTGGACACAAAGCTGGGCACAAGCCACCAGGGCTGCGGAAACCACTGACTTCAATAGTGAACAACAACAAGCTCAAGTCAGGATGTAACCAGCAGTCCCCCTCCCACCACCACCACCCAAAAACGCCCCTCAGCCTCCAAACCCTGTAAATGGTAAATGGTAATGCTGAACAAAAGTGCGAGAAGAAGCTCAAGTAGCCATACAACACAGATCAGCTAGAGGGACTCCCCCGCACCTCAATCCAAGAGACAGTCAGACGTTGAGTTGACTGTCCTGAATCCCTTCAGAATGAGTAACACCAGCGTAAGAATACATCAGGGCTAAAGTGGATTAAATCCAATAGCAAAAGAATACCCCCTGCGGACCTGCACACCTACCCAGAACCCTGTTCAAATGTATATTCAGTGCCCTACATAAACCTTAAGAAAGCAATAGGACCTTACTAGAAGATGAAGGAGAAGGCACAAAAACCAGAACAATCTCCTGTTCAAGACGAGGCAAAGGTGCAGCTTTTGGCAAAAACTCCAGGTCAGGATGAAGCATCACCCCATCCTCAAAAACCCCAAGAACTATGGTTAAGAGGAAGTGTCTTAGGCCTGAGGAGATACTCACTGGAACCATGGATACAGGTTTGGTAGCCAGTGAAGAGGGCATGGAGTATCCGCTTGCCAGGCTTAACATTGAGCTCAATGGCACATCGGCAATGATCGGTGTAAGAGAAAAACAAGGAGCTGGATGTCTCTCGGGCAATTATTTGATTGCTCCTGGTTTGGTGCCAGGACCAGAGGCCTTCAGGAAGGGCAGACTTCGAGAAGGCGAGGCAGTGGCCCTGGAGGTCATCACTTCTGCTCCAGAAAGGAGCAGAAGCAGATCAGTTGCCGGATTCAGGGGCATATTATCAAGGGGGGCAATACGCAATTTTCGCCGCTTTAGCGGCGAAAATTCTATCACCCTATTAGCAAGCTGTCGCTAACAGCAGTTAGCGACAGCTTGTAGGCGATAGTGAGCGGTTTTGGGCTTGCTTTGCATGTTAGCGATAATTATCGCTAATGACATGCAAAGTGGGCGTTCCCAACCCGTTAGCGACTATTAGCAAGGCAGGCTTAGCGATAGCAATATTCGCGCTAAGCGCGAATATCGCCAAAAACTAACCCCAGACCAGTTCTTAGCCATGTTATCCAATGGGAGGTGGATAACATGGCTAATAACATTTAGTTGCTAATGCCTGAATATCGCTGTATTCTCAGCGATATTCACGCTATCGCCGGAAAAATTATTGCTTTGGAGATAAACGTAGCTAATAGCACGTTATCACCGCGATAATTTCCGGCGATGCTTAGAGATAAAAAAATTGTGGCTAAGCCTAGTTAGCAATAAATATTGCTAATCGTTGGTAATATGCCCCTTAGTGTAACTTCCAGAGCTGCAGAGTTTGCTAGCTGCTGTAAGGGCTAATATTTCCACAAGATTTGTGGAAGTTTGGAAAGAAGCCCAGGACACTTGGGGGCAGATGTATCATCCGTTTTTTTTGTCGCAAACGCTGCGATTCGGAAAATAGCAGCGTTTGCGACAAAAAAAGCGGGATTTGGAATGTATCATGCAAAAAGCCTCGCAATATTAAGGAATCGGTAATTTAGCGATTCCTTAATATTGCGAGGCTTTTAAGAAATAGCAAATTGCGATTTAAGATTTGAAATGTATCAAGCATTTCAGTGTTGCGATTTTTGACTAAGAATTCGCAAATTACCATCAACTTGTAGTTGGTGGTAATGTGCGAATTCTTTTCAAAAAGCACTTTTTTGAAATACTAAAGGTACCATATGACGCTCATACATGCCCTTAGGGCATGTATGTGCGCCATATGCATATACATGTCAAATTCAGGGGTGCAGCAGGGTGTCCTTAAGACACCATTGCACCCTTGAAATTATTCTCAATTTGCGATTAGCTAATTGCTAATCGCAAATTGAGTATAATTTTACATTCATTCCTATGGGCCTCCTGGCCCATAGAAATGAATGGGAAATTATTCCTTAATTGCGATTAGCAATTTGCTAATCGCAATTAAGGAATTCTAAGGAATCGCTAATAAATAGCGAAATTCTACATACATACCATTTTGCACTTCTCAAATAGCGATTCCTTAACAATCGCTATTTGAGAAGTGCAAAATGGTATCTTGATACATCTGCCCCTTGGTGATTAGAAAAACCCAGGATAGGTTGGATTCTCTGTTCTATTGGCCAGGGATATGCAGAGACACAAAGAGGTTCTGCAGAACAGGAGGGAGGTCCAAGGCACCATTTGTGCCTCTACCAGTTGTAGGTTTTCCTTTTGAGCAGGTAGGAATAGGCATCATCGATCCATTTGAACCCCACTCAGTCAGGCAACAAGTATATCTGGGTTGTGGTTTACCATGCCACCAGGTACCCAGAAGCTGTACCTCTGAGGAGTATGACTACACAGGTGGTAGCAAGCGCCCCCTGGAGATCTTTTCTAGGGCCAGGTTTCCAAGGACAGTAATTTCTCACCAGGGTATCAACTTCTTCTCCTCTTGTATGAGAGAAATGCGGGAGCAAGCTGGTGTGGTAAACCACTTCCCCACAGCATAGGAGAAAATATGAGGAAGAGAGAGAGAGTTAGACACATGTTACTTTCAGAATGACGGTCTGCGTCTGATCCTGGATCTAATGGAATTGAACTTCTTCCTCAAAAAGGAAATGTTCAAGGTGCTGACCCTAGCTCAAGTGTCGCTGATGTTAGAGCTTGGAGACTGGATTTTATCATTTACTAACTCAGCGGTGTCCATTCCTGATTTTCTAATATTGTGAGAAGCATTCTGTTTATCCTGGATCACCTCTTGGAAATGGCCTCTCTTGTCTTCAGGCACCACCATCTGGCCATATCCCAGAGGGCATGGGTGTAGCATGCAAGTAGTCTGTTGGTGTTGATGGATTCCACAGCCATACTTCCTGCCAAGGCATCTTCCTTACCTAGGCCTCCAGGCATTTCTATTCTCTGATTCTCTATCTAAGGAACTATTGGGAAGGTCCGAGCTTGTCCTGATGAGTACGATGCTGCAGAGCCTAGACTCATGTGAAGGGTGGTTTGATAGAAAGGGCGAGTCACCTGGAGCAGGTTGATAGCGGCATGCTACAAGCCTGTTAACAGCAGGGGCGGAAGTTGGCTTGTCCCAGGCTGCCAGGACAGAGTCTAAGAGGGCATCATTGAAGGTCAGAAGGGGTAATGCAGTCAACACTGATGGTAAGAGGACTTCCATGAGGACATGGTCCTCCATTGGTAGTTGTAGGTCCACGACCTCAGAATCCTTTCTGGATACTGTGTGGAATTACACCTCTTCTGGCATTGGGGGGCCAATGGGGAGTTTCATATTCACTTCTGGGGAGGAATCCAGGTTAGTAGCTGAGAAAGGCCCTGGATTTGAATTTGAATTTGAATTTAAAATTTCTTATAGAGCGCACGTATACCTGCGGTTTCTTGGCGCTATTACTAACAGGATCCTAAATTAAAAAGCTGGGGGAACAGGAAAGTTATTATTCGAAAGATTTCGTGAATAGATAGGTCTTGAGTTGTTTACGGAATTGAGGGTAGAGAGTGATGGCGCGGAGTTCAAAGGGAAGGGAGTTCCAGAGGGTAGGGGCGAGGGTGGCAAATTTAGAGCCTCCCCACTTCTTTCTCCGGTAGCGTGGGATGGTGAGGAGGGACTGGGAGGACGAACGAAGTTCCCTGGTGGGAACATAGGAGACAATCTCGGAGGAGATGAACGCAGGTGTGAGTCCGTGTCGGGCCCGGAAAGTGATGGAAGCAAGCTTGAATTGAATTCTGGCTCGCACAGGGAGCCAGTGAAGTGATTTCAGAAGCGGGGTAGAGTGGTGAAATTTGGGGAGTTTGAAAACCAGGCGGGCCGCCTGGTTTTGGATCTGTTGCAGGCGACGCAAACTGTAGGCGGGGATGCCGGCATACAGGGCGTTGCCATAGTCCAGGCGGGATACCACCATGGCCAGGATGATGAGCTTTAGAGCAGAGAAAGTGAAGAAACGGGACACCCTGCGTATAGTGCGCAGTGAAAGAAAAGAAGAAGATACCACAGAGCTAACCTGGGAGTGAAGGGTGAGTTGAGAATTAAGTTTTATACCAAGTGTTTTGACTGAGGAAGCGGGGGTAGGAGGGGGGCCAAGAGAAGGGGGCCAGAAAAGAGGGGACCAGGGGCTGGATGAACCACCCGTCAACACCAACTCGGTTTTGTCGGGGTTGAGTTTAAGGTGATTGTGGTTCATCCAGTCCCTGATGTGAAGCATAACAGATTGAAAGTTTAGAACAGAGGAAGGAGAAGATAGATTGAAGACAAGCTGGAGGTCGTCCGCATAATTAAATACGCCGACCTCCATCTGTTGAAGAGAGAAGATTAGGGGAGCAATATACAGATTGAACAAGAGGGGAGAAAGAGAGGAACCTTGGGGAACCCCGCACTGAACTTTCCGGACGTCCGCCGTGAAGTCACCCAGGCGAACAGCCTGGGTGCGGTCACTCAGGAAGGAGGACAACCAGATCAGGGCAGTCCCCCCGATCCCCGCCGCTCCGATACGGGAGAGGAGGATGGTGTGATCCACCGTATCGAAGGCGGCTGAGAGATCGAGGAGCACAAGGGCCTGGTGCTGATTAGTGTCCATACCCTCCCTGAGGGTGTCCAAGACCGACAGGACAACGGACTCCGTAGAGTGTGCAGGGCGGAAACCGGCTTGACGGGGGGCAAGAGCACCATGATTCTCCACAAAAGAGCTCAGAGCGCAGGTGACGTGGCGCTCGAGCACCTTGGCCAGGAATGGTAGGAGGGAGATAGGACGGAAATTGGCGGGGACAGAAGGATCTGCCCCGGGTTTCTTTAGGATGGGCACAATTACCGCAGATTTCAAGGGTTTAGGAACGATGCCTTGGGCAAGAGAGCTGTTAAGAAGATGAAGGGGAGGGTCAGGGCAAGAAACAAAGATATGGCGGAGAATGTGAGCGGGACAGGGGTCTAGAGGAGAGCCGGATTTGACCAGGGGAACCAAGGTGATCAGGCTCTCCCGAGTGATAGGGGGAAGTGAGGTAAGCACGCCCTTGGGAGGGGGGGGGCATTGGGGGTCAACAAAAGAGGGGGAGGGTGGCGGGATGTTAGCCTTGATGGTGATGATTTTATGAATGAAATAGTTGTTGAGAGAAGAACAGAGTTCTTCGGACGGGGCCGGCTTAAGAGTAGTTCTGTCCGAGAACGCTAGGTTGTGGACGATGGTGAATATCTCCTTGGACTGGTTTTCCGCGGCTAAGATTTTGGAGGAGAAGTTAGATGTTTTTGCCTCCAAGATGTCTTTTTTATACTGGCTCAGGATGTTAGTATAATCCAGTTTCAGAGTGGGGCAGTAATTTCTTCTCCATGCCCGCTCCGCGCGGCGTACTGTTAATTTGGTGGTCTTAAGCTCTTCGGTGAACCACCGATTGGTGTCCTTGTCGCATTTGGAGGTAATGCGCTTGAGCGGGGCAAAAGCGTCACGTCCGTAGGAGAGCCACTGATCTATGGCATCGACCTGGGAAAGTGTGGGAAGACCCTGTAGGGGGGGGAGGCACGAGGTAAGGAGGGAAGAGAGATTCTCCAGGTTGACACGACCCCATGATCGGACCCAGGTGTTTTTAGGCCGGGGGGGCTTAGCTGGAGGGTGGATGGGAAGAAGGAATGAGATCAGGTGGTGATCAGACCAGGAGCAAGGGGTAATAGAGAGTGAATCCACAGGGCAGTTCAGGGACCAGATCTGATCGAGTATATGACCTTTGATGTGGGTGGGGGAATGGACATGGGAGATGAAGTTGAGGGAGTGAAGGGTTTCGGAGAATTCCTTGGAGGATGGGCACTCAGCGGAGTCGGAGGGCCAGAAATTAAAATCGCCAAGGAGCAGAATGGAGGAGTTGTTGACTGTGATGGTGGCCAAGACCTCCAAAAAGTCGGGGAGAAACTGTGAGGGGGACTGAGGGGGACGGTAGGTGAGGAAGCAGGTCAGGGGGGGAGAGGTGGAGACTGTGCGGATCACCAGAAATTCAGTGGTCGCAATGTCAGGTAAAGATATAATTTGGAAGGGGAGATTGGTGCGTGCGATGACCGCCACGCCACCCCCGGCCCTGCCAGAAGGGCGGTCTGCCCTGAGGGCATAGTAGGTGGCCGGTAGGGTGGATAGTAGGGCAGGGAGGGAGTCATCGCAGAACCATGTCTCGGTTAAAAAAAGAAGGTCGGGAGCATGGAGATCCAATAAGACTGAGAGCTCATGTGCATGGGCAACAGCAGACCGGGTGTTGAGATAAAAGGCTGTGAAGGCTTTGGGGGTTGATGAGGGATCGATGCTACAAGACGCGGGAGGGGTGTCAACTGTATGGAAAGGACAGAGAAAGGGGGTAGCAGGAGAAAGACCAAGGGAGGAGATGCGAGAGCAGATAGAGGCCGAGATGGGCCAGTGGCCCTGGCAGCAGCGAAGTTGGTCCGGGGTATAGATGATAGGCGGGGCAGAGTGACGAGCCCCTAGTCCCGGCCAGTCGCGGACGGGCGCAGACGGGCTTGCCTTAGGCGCGCCTTCGGCGCGCAATCGTCGCGCCCGCTGCGCTCGTCCGCTGCGCTTCCTGCCAAGACACATGATTTATGGTGAAGGATCAGGAAATTGGAGGGGGCGTGGCCAACCGAGGGGGCGTGTCTCGAGGCGCGCCTCGCCCTCGTGAATGGCGGCCAGAAGGAGGGGGTCGTTGCAGCGTGGAGCGCTGTTTAGAGGATGTCAGCAGAAGGTAGGTAAGTGAACAAAGCAGTAAAAACACAAATATCACAGCAAATTTTTAAAATAACGCAGAATCTAGCTCCCGGCTTTTCGCCTCAGGAGTCCGTTGTTAGTGCAGCGCCCAGCGTTGGCGCGCGCTATTTGTATGCGTGGTGAGGGGGCGTGGCCAACCGAGGGGGCGTGTCTCGAGGCGCGCCTCGCCCTCGTGAATGGCGGCCAGAAGGAGGGGGTCGTTGCAGCGTGGAGCGCTGTTTAGAGGATGTCAGCAGAAGGTAGGTAAGTGAACAAAGCAGTAAAAACACAAATATCACAGCAAATTTTTAAAATAACGCAGAATCTAGCTCCCGGCTTTTCGCCTCAGGAGTCCGTTGTTAGTGCAGCGCCTAGCGTTGGCGCGCGCTATTTGTATGCGTGGTGAGGGGGCGTGGCCAACCGAGGGGGCGTGTCTCGAGGCGCGCCTCGCCCTCGTGAATGGCGGCCAGAAGGAGGGGGTCGTTGCAGCGTGGAGCGCTGTTTAGAGGATGTCAGCAGAAGGTAGGTAAGTGAACAAAGCAGTAAAAACACAAATATCACAGCAAATTTTTAAAATAACGCAGAATCTAGCTCCCGGCTTTTCGCCTCAGGAGTCCGTTGTTAGTGAGGTCATGCACTTGATCCCCACCATCACCCTCCTATGGGTAAAGATCTAAAGAATCTGAGTTGATTGTGTATCCTGTTCTTATAGTCGTCCACATGTGTAAGACGGTGAGCCTCTCTGTGTGATCTGTTCTGGGAAGCTTGTTCAGGGACCTGTACTTCAGGTGCCAGAGGTGGAGGTGGTACTGGTGGTAGCTCGCCGTCCAAAGTAAAGGTGGCTGTGGCACTATGTTAGGCTGTGCCAGATCAAAAGATCGTGGAGTTGGCTCTAGAACTGGGGGGACGGCTTCAAGTGGCATTGAAGGTATTGGAATGAACATCAGGAGGCCGGATGGAGTATGTGTGCTTGGTGTCAATGATGCCTGAGCAAACAAGGAGTACATTGGTGTAGGAAAGTGGGATCAGCTTTTATGGTTACAGCCACTGTTTGCCTGGTGTCAGTATGTTTTTGACTTAGTTTGCTGGTTTCCTACTAATCAAGACCACAGCATCTGTGCTCACTACCCTACATTGGCTATAGTAAGTACGTTGGTACCTCCACAATTGGTTACTGGTGTACCCTTGTAAGTCCTTAGTGTATGGTACTTAGGTACCCAGGGCATAGGTACACCAGGGTCTACCATGAGCTGAAGCATTTATTATACTACCCATGAGAGACCACTCAAACTGTGACTATGGGCCTGCCATTGCAGCCTGTGTATGCTGGTGCTTGCACCCCTCACAACAGATATAGGTTTCCTTATATCTGAGGTCACTGCACTTAAACCCTATAAGTCACCCCTAAGGCAGGCTCTTCAGTCCTGAGGGCATGGTGCTTGATTACAAGTGTGAGGGTGCCCCTGCATGAGCAGGACACCCCTACAAATGCTGGAGTCGATTCTCCAGGCTTTATAAGTGCAGTCAGCCATTTTAAAGTATATGGTAGACATTACTCATTATGAGATGCCTAACTATATAAAGGCTGCATCGAAACTATGGCCAGATGTAGGTAAATCACATTTACCGATTTTGAAATACCGAATATTACCGATTCGGTATTTCAAAATCGGTAAATGGGATGTAGGTACCAACATCTGGATTTTTTACCGAATCCTGAAAATTCGGTATTTACCGATTCGGTAAATACCGAATGGGTATTTGCTATTGAATCCTATGGGCCTTGAAGCCCATAGGATTCAATTCAAATACCGATTCGCTATTTACCGAATCGGTAAATACCGAATTTGTCAAGGGTGCAGGGGGTGTCACTTTGACACCCTCTAGCACCCCCAAAACGGGCATGTGTGCAATGTGGCACACAGACATGCCCTAAGGGCACGTCTGTCTGTCACATGGCACATTTGTACATGCACAGATGTGCATGTACACAGTAATCGGTATTTTACCATGGATTTGTATTCCATGGTAAAATACCGATTCTGAAAGCCATGTGCCAATGGAAAATTGGCTACCCACATTTCAATCTGGCATTTTCGGTAAAATTACCGAATCGGTACAATTACCGATTCGGTAAATATTACCGATTCGGTAATTTAAATATTACCGATTCAGTAATTTTACCGATTCGGTAACATTACCGAAAATGCCAGCTTTAAGGGCCCCTACATGTCAATGGCCATTTACCGGTCGGTAACGGCCGAATTCGGCCGTTACCGATCGGTAAATGGCTATTTTCGGCCACCTACATCTGGCCCCTAGTCATTTTGGTATCAAACATGTTGGAATCATACCCAAACACCGATTCCAGAAGTATGATCTCTTGTACTGGGGGCTCCTTAGGGTACACTTGGTTCTTGCTCTAGCACAAAACTAGACAAAGGACAGGGGAGTATTCTCCTCTCCAGCAGCCCTTTCTCTGGGAGGAACCGAGAGTCATTCCAACCCTTTCCCTAGGGTACTTAAAGACTACCCTGTGGATGGGTCCTTAGCTTTGTTGTGGAACAAGACTCACCTCTGAAACCAAGACACTCTTCGACTTTCTGGACATGTGGACTTCGTTGAACTTCGACTGGAACTGAGACTGCATCAAGGAAGACTCCTGCTGCTCCTGGTCTTGTTGCTCTTCAAAACTTCTGCATCATCTGTGCCTGTGCTTTATCCAGGTTCTCCCAAAGGCCTGTGGGCATTAAGGACATCCAAAGTAATCTCCCTTGGAGTGAAGGAGTCACTCCTCTGCATGTGCAGGCACTGCAACAAAGCTGACCCGTCTGCTGCTCCTGTCATCCTATGGACTTCCCGAGGCCCAGCAACACAGGTGGTGGTTCTGCAACTCCCTAGAGGCCTAACCTGTCCTCTCTGCAATTTTGAGGACAGCATCTCTCGTCGTAGACGCTGGGACCAAACCCCTGTGCACAGCATCGAGTTGCTGTTGCCAAGGCATTTTGGCTCTGCACTCCAGACCTATTTGGGCTACAAGAATCTTCAGCCTCCAGCACCTCATCCCTTTAAGATCAGCGTCCTCACTGCGTCCTCTGCACTGTGGGCCTCCATCTTAGGTGAGCTGCCTGAGGTCCTCTTGTGACTCCTGTGCCTTCAGCCTGTGGGTCCTCTTGAGGGTCTTCCTTTGCTTCATTGGGCTCCCCATGCTTGCTTGGGCCTGCCCTGACTCTCCTGCAATTGGTGACCCCCTTGGACCGCTATTGAACCTCCCGACACTGGTGAGCACTGTCCTTCCGTGCCTCCTGCCCACCTACAAGTGGCAAGGACTCTGTCCCCTCTGCTTGCAGGTTCTCCTGCCAAGAATGCACCCCTGGGATTACACCGGACTCCTTCGTAGGCTTCTCCAGAGGCATCTTCTTAGAAATCTTTTATTGTCATCTAAGGCAGATCCCAACGCCACTTCACCCCTATGCACCTGACTTCCATGGTGCAGGTTACCTAGTTCCTGGGGCATCCACGGGTGGAGTGGCTCTCCAACCTTCCGTCCTCCAAAGAGTTTCTTCGGGGGTCCTCAGGGAAGGGTCCTTCTTCTTTAAAACTGCACCTGGAACTTCTCCATTGACTTCCATTAGGCATGCAGCTGAGCTTCCACTCTGCACACAGCCTTCGTCGGGTTCCTGGGCCCTTACCTTGGGTGGTTCCTTGTTCTCCCATCTCCTTTGAGTCTTTTGGCCCAAGTCCCGTTCAACTTTGCAGCTCAGATTCTACTTTCGTAGTATATGGTTTGTTCTCCCCCTGGAGACCAGTGTATATTTGTGCTACTTACCTGATTATTGTTAAGTATTCTTGTGTGTATTGTTGATATCTCCGGGTAGGAGATATACCAATGTGTTAGTGATTGTGTTGTGTAATGAATATACTTATTTTTATAAAAAACCCTGTGTTGTTCTTTTACACCTAATCTACACTGTCGACTAAATGTGGTAAAGCAAGATGCTTTGCACTCTTTGAAGATAAGCCTGAAGGTTGCTCTCCACAGCCACCACTTAGAGAGCTTTCTGTGGTTATCAAAGACCACTACAATCACCATAAGGGTTGCCTGGATTAGTGCAAGGTGCATCATTCCTTGGAGTGTGCCCCATATACTGAGCCAACCTCCTACAATTGGGTAAACAAATGCTGCTGGACTCAAGACTGGATTCAGAACCTCTGAAAAGGGTGAAGCTGGAGTCAGGAGCTCAGAATAAAAATGCCCTGGTGCTGAAGGATCTAGGAAGGATGGCAACGGACTGACAGGGATTTATGTGGCTTTGGGTCTGGTTCAGTGGAATCACTGGAGCAGGACCACTCAGGGAGGGAAGTGTGGGCTCCGAGGCAAACAACTCTCGATCTGATGAATAAGATCCTGTGAGAGTCGGAGGGCATAGAGGTGTCTTACCTTTTAGGTGCTTCTTATGTTTCTTGTGCCACTTTTTCTTCTCTCCACCCCACTCCAGAAGAATGTGAGAAAAGCAATCATGAGAGAGGCCTTGAGTATCGCTGAATCCCCCAGAGATACTGTGGAACTGTTCTGTCAATGGTCATGTGTCAGTAAATTGCAAGGCCTGTTTCAGCTGGATCCCAGAGCCATGAATATCAGCTTTTTTTATATCCTGTTTTGGAATAAACTTACTTTCAGTGTTAACCAGCTCACAGACCTGAAGAAGATGCACTATAATAGGAGAGAAATTACAGAGACTCTATTACTTCTGGTTTTCCAGGCTCCCTGTGAGCAGCATTTATTATGGAACTTAGAGACGTTCATAAGTATAAGTGCTATTTCTCTTCAAGGATTTTTAATGCTGATAACACACATAAAGACATATTCTGCGTGATCCAGAAACTCCCTAATCTTACTTGTCAATGTCTCAGTGTCCTTTAGTTTTTGTCTTTTCCAGTAGGGGACTTGATCCTGGCCACAATATCCACCTGGCGGGAAGTGACCTGGGCCACATGTACGACCGCTAGATTTTGTGAGTTCCTAATTGTGACTGTTTGCGATTTGCTATTAGGAAATCACAAACAGCTATGTACTACAGTGCGTTTATCACTGTGTCCGATTCCAAGTTGGTTGTAATTTACCTACCTCATTAATTTTCATCTGATAGGTCGTAATTTGCGACTCATTGGGAACCGCTTAAAAACACAGGTATGGTGGCCTGACAGCAAACCACTATGTCTGTGTTTGCTTTTAAATAAAGCAGTGTATTTTTTTAATGCAGCCAGTTTCCTAAAGGGAAAACAGCATGTGTTTCAAAAACAAATGTGAAAAGTTTTCTTTTCATTTTTTAAGAATAGGCAATGGTCCTTGAGACCACTGCCTGATCTTAAAAAACATCTTGGCATACATTGACAAAGGGGAAGGGGTCCCAAGGGCCCCCATCAAATTGGCAAATGGGTTAAACCAACTTGTAGTTGGTGGTAAAATGTGAATGTTTGCATTCCGGCCGCAAAACATTCATAATACCCTTGTGAGTCACTGTTAGGAAGGGACGCCCTTAACACGATCCTTCCTAATATCGAATCGCTAACCCCTTTTCCGGTCCGGTTACAGGTTAGTTACGCAAACGCAAAATAGGGGTTGGTACATTTTATTCGGTCTGAATGGGGCCGTTTGGGACAGGTTGAAGCTTAGCTTTCTCCAATGAGTGGATCTGGTACACGGCCACCAGGTGGCAATGTTGACCTACAGTTGCTCACTCCCTCTCCCAGCAGCAGAAGCAGATGATGAAGTGAGTGCTGTATTTAATCCATGATTTCTGGGGACACGGCTGGCTTCTTGGCGCTTGGCTTTGCGCTATGCAGATCGTTTATTTTTTATTTTATTTTCATTTAATGTATTTTTATATAGCGCAGACTTTACCCGAAGGTGTCAGAGCGCTGTACAATAGAACCAGTTATGTTACATGAGAGAAATGTTACAAAATAGAACGTTACAAAAATAAACAGGAGACTAGAAGAGGTAGGATAAAACCATAGAAGGCAAGAACACAATATCAAACACAGCAAGCAAGGGTGAGGAAGGTACAAGAAAATATTACACACTAGCAGCCCGTCCTGTCGTTGTCCGGGTATGAATTGCTGCCGGCAAGTAGTATATTGTTTTGCAGGATTTCGTTTTGATAGCATTTCTTATCTGTGACAGGCCTGTGAAATACTCTGATTCTCAGTGCACTTGCACTGCTGATGCACTTAAGAGTGCGCGTTCAGTAGTGTGTGAACTCGAGTTTCCCTACTTTATTTTTCCATGCAATATTATATAGCGCGAACTCGACAACGTGGCATGAGCACAATTTACATTACAGAAGAACACATTCATTTGTGGTAGGCACGGGGAGACAAAGCGATTTGCCTGGAATCACAGGATGCCGAGATTCGAACGTAGCTCCCCAGCTCTAAAGTTCGCAATTCTAGAACTTGTGGCGGGAGGTGTGTCTAAAAGTGTATGTCGGTGCTGGCCATCAATGAGAGAGACCTGTGCATTTTTCAAATGGGTGGTGAAAAAATATGAGTATATTGCTGGAGATGTGGGCCGCCGTGCCACCAATGTACTTACCGGGGGAGGGAAAACACCCATTATTCCGCAACTTCCTTTCCGCATACCATCACTCCGCATACTTTCATTACGAAAGTACCATGACTCCGCAATGCCATTATAACACATGGCATTACATTTTATATGCTTTTACTACGCATACATTTACAACAAAATTCGTTGTAAATGCATGAATGGTAAAAGCATGTTTTTTTTAAATGTTTGGATAAGGTACGTATGGGTATAGGGGTATATGTTTTGGGGTACTGAGGTATATGTTTTGGGGTGTTTGGGTATTTTAAGGGTTCAGATGTAGTTTTGGGTTATGGGATACAGGGGTATTTTAAGGGTTCAGGGCTAGGTTAGGGGTTTGGGGCATAGGGGTATTTTATAGGGTTCAGGGGTAGGTTTGGGTTTTGGGGTACAGGGGTATTTTAAGGGTTCAGGACTGGGTGTGGGGTACAGGGGTATTTTTAGGGTTCAGGGCTAGGTTTGGGTTTTGGGGTACAGGGGTTTTTTAGGGTTCAGGGCTAGGTTTGGGTTTTTGGGGTACATGGGTATTTTAGGGCTCAGGGGTAGGTTTGGGTATTGGGGTTCAGGGGTATTTTTAGGGTTCAGATGTAGGTTGGGTTTTGAGGTACAGGGGTATTTATAGGGTTCATGGCTAGGGCTAGGTTTGGGTTTTGGGGTACAGGGTATATTTATAGGGTTAAGATGGGTTAGTGTTTAAGGGTGTTGGGGTGTTTTAAGGAGTATGGGTGGGTTATGATTATGGGGTGCACGGGTATTTAAAGGGAGCAGGGTGGGATTAGCACACGATATGAGACATGGCATGAAGGGCGGAACGTACCACATGCCCCCAGCGTTTGTCACGCCCCCAGCACACGCCCACAGCACAACGCAGACACGCCCACAGGGGACTACTTTGCTGGCACGGTTCTTTTACCTTTTAAATGTATATGGTGGGCGTCTGCATAGCCTATGCCCTTCTGCTGCAACTTCCCTTTCCAACGCTGTATTGGGTGTTGTGATTGGTGCTGTGGTTCCTGAGAATACCCGCCTCAAAGGTTTGGGCTCTCTCTTTATTATATTAGTATGGATTTACAATGATGAACAAACTTCCTAGAGGGGTCTGAGAATGAAGGATTTAGTTCTGAAAGTGAAAGTGGTCACTGTGGTAGGCCACCTGACATGTGCGCCCGTCCGCCACGCACCTACACATCCCGGAGCTGGATCCGGGCTCTGGTGCGCTTGGGACAGTGGCCATGGACCCCTGTCCAGCCTGCGCCTCACCGCACTACAGTGGCGACGAGGGCTCCATCCTGCAGAGCCGCCTCCAGGTCCCGGATGCCTCAGAGCAGCTTTATATGGATAAAGAGAAGTGCCGGGACTCACCCAACGGATGGGATGGGTCTTGAGTTCTGGTAGCGGCGTGCCTGGAGGTGTGGCTTCTAGGCAAGCTTTTAAAAATATCAGCTTTTTCTTCTTTAATATGTAAAGCGCCCAAGTGCTCTTCGGCCAAGCTGGGTGAACACCTGCAGGGCGTCATTGGCACTTGTTGCAGTTTTATGGAGCAGAGCATTCTAGCGGTTTGCACGAGAAGCAGATGTTTCTCATGAAAGCATTACTTTTTTGTTTTATGGCAAAGGGAGATTAAGCATAGCTGCCAAGGTTTCAGATTGCTATGTGTGACATGTCCATCATTTCAGTATAATTATGAGTGACATTTTGAACGACTATGAGTGACACTTTCTGATAGACCCGGGGTTACTCTTGCTTAATGCACTTGGATTGTATAACAAAGGGATACGGTGCAGACTCAGGAGTTGCATCCTGTAGGAAAGCAAACTTACGCCAGCCTTCTGTCATCAGCCAACGCTATTTCGTAACGTAGTCCTTCTATTATGGACTCTAGGGGCCTCATTCACAGAAATAACTTAAGACAAAATCCTAAACTTACTACCATTTTGATATTCACAGAAGGCACTTACTCATTTTGGTATTCACAGAAGTTAGGAGTCCTAACTTTAGGACTCGTAAATGCCTTCAGTAAATACCGAAAGTCTTAAAGTTAGGATTTTTCTCAGTTTAGGAGTAATAAAGTTAGGTCTTCTAACTTTAGGACTCCTAAATGCCTTCTGTGAATACCAAAATGAGTAAGTGCCTTCTGTGAATACCAAAAGTAGTAAGTTTAAGTTTTTGTCTTAAGTTAGTTCTGTGAATCGGGCCCTGGATCTCTCCTGACCCCATGATATCACTACCGCTGAGTACCGCTGAGGTCATTGGCCGTCGCTACTTAACAGGGGTGGCGAGGCAGGTAGGGGGAGTAAATGAAAAAACACTTACCTGCAGGCCAGCTGCTGTCTTTCGTTCCTCTTCGGCTCTTCGATCGACTCCAGCAGCAGGAACCAGGAAGCACACAGCTCCCAGATTCCCCTAGCCAATCACATTCCTGCGTTACAGCAGCATTGTGATTGTGCTGAGCGCTGTGGTTTGGCGCCTAGAGAGGGCATGGTAGGCTGTGCATGTTCTCCATTCAGTCTGTGCAATACAGCTGGTGGAGAACATGCAAAGTGGGCATGACTGTTTGGCCGGCCCAAGACGGCCGGACAAACCATCATGTGCACTTAAGAGAGTGCCCACCTCTCCGCCACCTGTTCCTGTTGCAGCCCGCCCCGCCCCGCCCCTAACCAGCTGACCACGACAGAAAAATAAAAGAATAATATTGCGTTACTATCATTGTATTTTTCCTTTTTGAACTGCTCACGGAGCAGTGGGGTGACGATTCTCCGCCTTAGCAGGGAAGCCGCTGCTGGCCGAGGCCCTTGTCATCCTACTCTGACCAGAATCCGGGCTCCCACCTGCCAAGGGGACAGTCCCTGACTTATGGGTTCCTTCATGACTCTGCCTTTCTCCGATAGGTTTAAGGGTTTCAGACTCCCAAATACCCTCGGGCCCTGCCTCTCTCTTGTTGAGGAAGGCGATCCTAATCGTAGGTGGTTGCGGGAGTCATTTGTCTCCCATCGTCTCCCTGACCTCAGGTTCTGCTTCACACCTGCACAATCAGAGGCCCCAACATTCTGCGTGGCTGATACATCTTCAATTTTTGAGTGTAAGACCTGCACACGCTCCCTCTGCAGCGCTCTCACTGGCTGCCAGTCTGGCACAGTCTGGCACAGCCCCACCTTTCCAGAGGCTACCCAACAGAGCCGCGGGCATGCCCTGCATGAGGACAGCCATCTTGCTACTATGACACCACCGTACCGGCGAGGTGCCAGACCTAGACAGCGTTCTAGGGAATCCCTGTCTGTAGATATGACGGCCATCTTAGACAGGAGCATTCTGGTTATCTTGGGACTTTCTGCAGCCATCTTACAGTGGTACAGATTCTGCGGCCATTAGGCTACTGCAGCTCTATTTGACTGTATCCTTCACAGGAGCCGATAGCGGCATGCTTGCAATTGGCATATTGATAATTCCCTGACAATAGACTTCAAGTGTGCGTAACTTTGAGCGTGCACAGAAATTATAAAAGCGTTATCGCCCCAGTTTTGCATGCGTTATTTGGGTACTTCTATTCCTATACTTCGGTGCACATCCCAATGTGGAGATATTTCTGGCTTTGAGCAGGTGCCCTGTTCATTCCAGGATTTTTGGGACTTTGAAGAAATGACTTGTGGCACGTCAGCATTTTAAAAGTGTTACATTGCAGCATTCTAGCTCTGTGCAGGCTGAGCTCTAGCAGCAGAGCCAGAGCCCCTAAGCCTGCCGGGAGCAGCGCGCACAGAGCTGCCACTGCAGCTGTATGGTGCATTATTATAGCAGCCTCCGGCGCTTGACAGCTGAGCCGCTATAATGCGTGACACTGCATTTCAGCTCTGTGAAGCGGACCATTACACTGAAATGCATTAGTCTAACCCTGATGCGTGGTACTTGGTAGTGCTGACTAAGTGAGTTGGCTGGAATCACAGGATGTTGAGCTGATGCTGGGATTTCACCTCCCTGTGCCAAAAAAACAAAAAAGTATGCGTTATTATAAAACATGTGCTTCTTTGTCTGTCTGCTGCAGACATGCAGACAGGAAATAACGGGTAAAGATATGTCTCCTAGTTAACCAGCCTCAGGCAGGAGCACCATTTTGTTGCATACCCATGTCGACAACTCTTTGTAAATATGGGTTTGTGTCAGATGCCATGCACCACCAATGGTACACATACCGGACGCAAAGTAACACATGCAAGAGCTATGCAATGTTTTGTGTTACTTTTTCTGACAAAGCCAAACAAATTAACTTTGCCTGGCTTAGTAAACCCAAAAAGGGTTTTATGTCCAGGCTGCATCAAACAAGTAACAGACCCCAACGGTAAATTTTAAATCTGGCCCTAAATACTTTTAGGCTCCTGATCTAAGAAATGACACGATAAACTGACGCGGACATAGCAGAACCGTTTCAGGGCCCCCAGATCTAACTACGAAGCTAAGAATGTATTTATTTGTGGGAGTCACACCCCTGCATGAAGACCCGGAACCAAGCACATGCGTGTTGGTAAGCGTGGGAACCCTACATCACAGCTGGATCTGGCTTGCAGTTGTTCCCCTGGGAGGGCCCTTGATAGCCCTTGTCTCAGGGGTCTTGTTAGAAGGATCAAAGACCCCCAGCTACCCCCTGACCAGCAAATAACTGGCGGCTGAAGAGCCTGGCGTGGGACAAGGAGTCAACTGGTGATGCCACAGGTGGTGTTGCTTTGTCTGCCTCTGGTGTTTAGAGATTGAATGCATATTGCAGTACAGAACGACCACCCCAACTTGCACCATCCCCATGAGCACTAGTAGACACAGATTAATAAACATTAAAACCCTACTGTCAAATATTTTCTAGCAATGCATGGAAAATATTCTTACGTAAGCCTGGGGAATGTTTACAGGGTTAGCACAGTGAGGAGCTTTCTGAGAAGTGCTTGGGTGAGGCATGACATAAGTTCTTGGAGGAATGTCCAATGGGAGCATGGCACAACACTTCCTGAAAGGATGGTGAACACTTGAGCCTGGCTGCTTCCAGGAGTCATGGGGCTAAACAAGAACAATTGAACCAATGGGAGTGGTCATACTGAAAGAACAACACTGGGTGGCAGACGACCTGGCGTCTACTTGGCAGTAGCAAGCAGGAAATGGGGCACAACAGACATGGCTGCAAGCCTCATCCCCTCCTACTTTGATTTTCAAGAGTTGAGTTCTGACACTTCTGAGCAGGAAGCAATAACTCCAAGGAAGGATTACCTGAGTTTGATATTATAAATCTGGCTCCTTCTGCTAACCCAGCATCTCAATCCCCCCCTAATGCAGTTGTTATAGACATGACATCTCTAATCCTTATGGTCTGTGTCCCCTAGAAGGACATCTCTCCCATCTTCTATCCCTTCTGCTCCACCTTGAGCTGCATGAAGAGAGGCTTGTGAGAGTCCTGCCTTTACACTGTGTGACAGGTCAGCAGTCTCTTGTCTCCTAGAGGCTTTCTTTGGCTTGCCCTTCTATCTTTTGAACACTGCACCATTATTTCTAAATCTAAGCCATTCTGTTGCTCTCAATGACACCCACAACCCTGAAATACCCCTCCTTTCCACTTATGATCCCATCTTTCTTCATTAGTTTTGAGTTTCCTTTGCTGCCCACCCTTTGCCAGGGTGCACGTGGTGACCGCATATAAAACACTGTCGCTCTGCCCGGTGAGGTACCAATGTCTCGCAGAAGACCCACTTCATCCGTAAGACCCCTTCCCTCATTCTTGTGTGTTCCCTTCTACTTGTCCCTCTTTCTGTGTGTCCCCCTTCCTCAGTGCTTTTGGACAGCATTATGGTGCTGGAAATAAGTATCCCTACGAGTACTATTCTAAATAAGTCTCACTGAACTATGATTATAAGTCAATATTTCTTTTCTTTAAAGCACGATGGGAGTTGTGTCACTCCTTTTCTCTGTCACTGACTGTCTTTCTCTGTGCGTCTCTTGGTCTGTCTGTATTCACCTCTCTCCGGCTCTTTGTCTCTTCCATCTGCCCTGTATTGGTTCGTGCACAGCGACAGACTAGAGCACTTAGGACTCAGTAATAGGAGAAATGAAGCAGCAGTTTGTAGTCACTATTGCACTTTTCTCTGACAATCTCCAACAAACCCTCTTTCCTCTCCCTTTATCTTCTATCACACCCTAAGGATCTCAAAGGCAGAAAGGTGAGTTTTCACAGTCTGTATTTAAATCCCTGAAGCAAACTCAACTTTGACCATACTTTACTCAAACATATAATCTAGATGGCTTACCAATGCATGGATCAAAACAATATAAGAATAGACACAGCCCTTTCAGGAAAACTTTAAATATACCCAAGACTTACCTATTGTGTGGAGCGCAATGAAAGAACTAGTGCCTGATTACGAGATTGGCAGGATTACTCCGTCACAAATATGATGGACATCCCGTCCGTCCAAGTACAATTCCATTTTATTCTATGGAACTTGTAGTATGGTGATGGGATATACGTCCCTTTTGTGACAGAGTATCCCATCCGCCAAGATCCAAATCAGACCGAGACATATTTAGAATCTGAACAGCCTGATGTGTCCTGCTCTCCACTAGTGCAAGTTCTGTACCTTTGCATATTGGGAGAAAAGTGCATCGGATTTGACTAACCAAAACTCACTCAAAATCCAGATCCCGCCTGTCGAACTAAGCGTCTCCTGTTCTTTTAAGTTGTCCCTGGACTGGCACAAAATCTGAACAGCTCTGACCACAGTCTTCTCTCCACTGGAATCTGCACCAAGAGACTGGGAATCTTCCAGTTATCTCAAGAGAGGAATACCTCATATTACTCACTTTATACCTACCGAGAAGGACAATATCAAAGAGCTACAAGACCTTTTAGAGGTCCATTCACCTCTGACATCACTGCATCCTTCCATCCCAATCACATCCCAGAAGAGACGACTATCCAAAGGCTTCCACTGATTTATACACTCTTCATGCCGAAACCACCAACCAAAGAATCCCTGGCTCAAAGAAATGTAAGGACACCGAAGACTGAAACAGAACTTTGGATCATCATTCCGGTTCACTCCCCGTTGGACACCTCAAGTGTGCCAGGATTCCAACTCTCCACTTACACCTCTCTTCAGACCTCTACCCCAGTGACCTCAAGACTCTTACAACGAGCCAATCATAAGAAAGAACCTTGATTCAGAGGATTCTGTCATCTATTGACCCATATCCAATGCAACGATATAAACTGATTGAAAAAGCTGCTTTAACTCAAATCTCCAGCTTCCTGGCTGAAAGTATGCGACTCTCTCACTTTCAAATTGGCTTCTGTCCATCACAGAAATAAAAACGCATTCATCTCCACAACTAGCAGGAAAGTAGTTGACACACACTGCTTCTGGACATTGTCACCTATGATACAGAAAAGTTATATAGGAAACAAGAGAGAACGCCTATGATTGGGAGAGACAACAACCAATAGAAAATAAGATATTAATTTAGTATTTGCTTCTTTGAACCAATGAAAAACGAGGATGCGTATATGACAGGGAGAGAGGTATTGGTAGAAGAAAACGGAGATGGCAACCAAAGGAAAGCCTTTATAAGAAACGATAGAAGATGTCTCTGACTGTTCAAGACAATACCCAAGAGGAATATCTATACATGTTTACAAACGTCAGGAAACCCCAAGCACAACCGTTTCTGATTTTATATATGGGGAGAAAACACACGCCGGTCCAGACACCTTGAAGTACAAATATTTAAGGTGAGTAGGCCACAAAGAGAGAAAGGGTATAAAAATCAACTAATAATGATAAAACGAATTGGGGTATTTTAACTCTACAGCTCCTGCTGACTGACTGAGGTTTGTCTAAAACCCTGAAGAAAAAGAAGGGGGTTATAGAATATGTACGACCAGCCAAAACAAATGCATATAACTGAGGGGAGCCTGGTTATGGTTTAGTTGTATATGTGAGAGTGTATGACACTAAACAAACACCATAAAAATACCGGAGATTCCTAAACTCCACAGCTCAAGCCGAGGTTATCAAATTACAGAAAAGAGGACTAAAGCAAATTGTCCTAAGTAAAGAATGTAAAGGTGAGCAATTTATAGATATATATACAAAAAAGTAGTAAAGGTTTATAAGACTCAGGGTCTACTGTAAAACGAATAAGATAAGACTAAAGGGCACATGTAATAAATTACAGAACTCTTCAATCCACATAATTCAATGTGAATACTCCACTAGAAATGAAAGAATAAAGAGAGTAACCCCATGGAGATTATGGACCAGATGAATCAAGGATTACATTTGCGATTCTTAAATAGCAAACTTTAATGATTTGCTAGTTAAGAAAAGCAAAATACAATGTATATAGGATTTGCAAAAAAATTGCGAATCCTACATATTCCCTAATAGCTAATCGCAAATTGTGATTCGCTAGTAAGGAATATCTTCCCATTCATTCCATTGGGCCTAGAGGCCCATAGGAATGAATAGGATTGCATTCGCAATTTGCGAGTACGAAATAGGTACTCGTAAATTGCGCATGCAATATCAAGGGTGCAGGGGTGCCAATAGGACATCCTTTTGCACCCCTGAAATATGCATGTGTGCACATGTGGCACACATACATACCCTAAGGGCATGTATGTGCACCACATCCTATTTAGAAAAATGCCAAAAAGTGCATTTTTAAAGGAATTTGCAAATTACCACCAACTAGAAGTTGGTGGTAATTTGCGATTCCTTAAAGCCAGTTCACAATTTATTTATTGCTTCCTGCATCCCATTTAAAGAATTGGCAATTGAGATTCCCCAAATCCATTAGCAATTTAGGTAATTGCAAAAAATTGCGATTAGCTATATTGCGAATGCAAAACGTTACATACTTAGCAAAAGCCATTTTTTCATTTGCAAGCGGGCCGATTCTGTGAATCGGCCCGTGGGCGAGCCCAAAAAAGGCTTGATACATCTAGCCCTATATGCTGAGAACTTGTGTGATGTGCGGGTATAGAACACCAATATTTTTAATACATTCACCCGTAGGGAAATAAAGCACAACGTATCAGAATAGTGAATGTTGGCTATACTTTATTAATAGGATTAACAATGGTTAAAAGACTGAATGTTTTGAAAGCTGAAGGGTCATCTGGGAGGAAATAGGCTATGTTGAGTTAATTGACATAGTAAAATGAGTGATATGTAGTGACATACATCCAGTGGAATGAAAAAAATCTCCTTATGATATCCTCTTCGCCGCAGCAAACATTCCGCCTGGGTGCGGTGTGCTCAGATCGGATGGCCTCTGGCCGTCCGACGCACACGCCCACCGCGGCACATCGAAAAGGGTATTCAATATGTTAACTTCATCCACCAACTGTACTCTCACTCACCGCTAGTGTTCGTTATGGCAAAAATGGGGAGTGTACCCGTCAGTTTAAGATGGCCAGAGGAGTCAGACAAGGGTTTGTCCTCGCCCCATTCTTATTTTCCATCTATACAAACGGAGTTGAGGCAGCCCTTTTGGGAACAACACCAGACAGCCCTGTGTTTGACTCCTCTCCTGTTCCTATATTAGCCTATGCCAATGATGCCGTACTAACTGCCAGAACGGGGGTGACCCTCCAATGTCTAATCACGGTTTACGTGACATTCATGTCGTCATTGGACTTGAGGGTGATCCAGTGGAAGCGGTGTAACATTTGTGGGCACAATCATAACCTACCCATCCCTCCGTAACTTCAATACTCACCCACACAATTCATAACCTCTCAGAGTTTGGGCCATAGAAACTCTACAAACATTCACGACCCATAAGGTCCTCTCATAGATCTTTGTATGAGCTATTAGGGACTCAGGAACCTAGAGACGGAAAGCCACTCCTTTGTAACAAAGAAGTGCCTGTCTTACAACAACATCCACAATTTGTCAATATAATCATGAATAAGTAAGGACAAACACAATCATTATTTATCAAGGAAACTTTTATTTGAACTTCAAAGTGAATGGTCAAACTACAAAATACATTAGAATCATTTAATAACGGTTAATCAATAGGATACGGGTAAATCACAAAACATTACAGTTCAGAGCAAGTACATCACCAATGCAATACCTGGTGAAAAAGTTGAGAGGGGAGAGGGAGAACGAAATACACATTGCAATAACAGTATGCAACTCATACAAACCAAAGATTCGGTTGTAGATTTAACAGGACCAGGACACGAGATGGACCCAGTAGGACACCAGAGCACAACGTGCAAACATTAGAGTCATTAACCCTTCAGCCAAAGGGTTTGGTCTGCTTGACTTCACCAGCCGGTAAAGTGCAGAGGAAATCAGGACAGTTCAATTCAGGGAAATCAGAGTTCAGACCGACAGCAAGCCAGGCTCTGAGGGGCCGATTCACAGAACTAACTTAAGACAGAATCCTAAACTTACTACTTTTGGTATTCACAGAAGTTAGGATTTTGTCTTAAGTTTATCTTAAGACAAACTTAAGACAGACTTAAGACAGACTTAAGACAAACTTAAGACAGACTTAAGACAGACTTAAGACAGACTTAAGTTAGGATTTTGTCTTAAGTCTGTCTTAAGTCTATCTTAAGTCTGTCTTAAGACAAATTTAAGGCAAAATCCTAACTTCTGTGAATACCAAAAGTAGTAAGTGCATTCTGTGAATGCCAAAAGTAGTAAGTGCATTCTGTGAATACCAAAATAGTAGTAAGTTTAGGACTGAGTCTTAAGTTCATTCTGTGAATCGGGCCTTTGTCATTCTGTAATTGTGTTCCCCAGATATATAACGAATGTGAAGGTGAGTCTGGATATGTGTGAGTCGAGTCTGATTGAGTTGTTGTGATGTTTTCGGTTGTCTCTTCCCGGGTCTTTATTATTTTATCATATGTATTGTGTTTCTTATTTATGTTGATTTGTGATTTAATTATGTTGAAATATGATATCTTCACTAATATTTATGGATTTGTATAAGTTATGAAAAAGTTTTTTACAAAATGAAATGAAAATAAAAATTGTATATTTTTCAGGTATGTTGGCAATATTTTCTTAGTGGGTTCACACACTAGCCTTGGCGCTCATATTTGCTTACTGGGATTAATTCCTGTGTACAAATAACTTTGGTCACAAGGGAGTTTTCTCATTAGACACCATAAATGGACTCCACACGAGTTTGATAAAACGAGTATAAACTTTATATAATAAGATATCCGATCAGACCACAAAATTCAAAAGCCAACATATAATAAAGGGTAATATTCCTTCCGGCTGGCTGGTAGGCTCAAATCCCAACCACCGCTTTCAAAATGCTATGCTGGTCGCAATGCTAGAATCACACATGTTGCAATGGACAAACAATAGTGCACTGCGTAACGATTCAATCCTGTGCTGGGCAAAGGAAAAATAATACGTGTAATGATACACCCCGGTACCTTGCAATGGGAGAAATAATGCAATGCGTACCGCTACAATCATGTACTTTGCAATGAAGAAATAATGTAATGCCCACCGCTACAATCATGTACTTTGCTATTAAGGAATAATGCAATGCGTAACTACAATCATGTACTTTGCACTGAAGAAATAATGCAATGCGGGCCGCTACAATCCTGTACTTTGCAATGGAGAAATAATGCAATGCGTATTGCTACAATCGTGTACTTAGTTATGTAGAAATAATGTCAGGCGTCATAAGACAGTCCGGCTGTTCGTTAGCAGCAATATTGGCAGTGTGTATTAAGACAGTCTTCGATAACAGTTGCCCCCCACACTTATCAACGATGACATAAAGTATAGATTCTTACTCTGGCCCCCAGCACTGCCACTCCTTTGGTCAGTACGGGGCCAAATCTGAGCTGAAGCAAAGGCTCACGTCGCCAGAAGGACTGGGAGGCTGAGGGAGTGTCCCTCCGAACCCGCAACCCGCTCAGGTAGTAATCCACATTACCTGTGGTGCGACCCCACTCTCCTTTCCTCCTTCAGTGAACTGGGCCTTCCGTGCAGAACTTTCTCAATGGGCCTCAGCGGGTCGGCCTGGCAGCTCAGCTCCTCTGGGGCTGCCGGTCCGGGCTGCAACTGTTAGAAAGGTCTCAGGCAGCTGCAGGGCACACATACCCCACTCCTCTGAGATTACGTTATTTCAGGTGCACGTTCACCACAGCAACCTCTGGGTCTCCTCTGGCACGAACCCACACACATACAATGCTGATGGGACTTCACGTTGACTCCGAGTGCACGTTCACCAGGCACTCCTTCCGGCGGTCTCATTTGGCACCAAGACACGCACAACGCACTTCAGAGACTCCCTTTCTTCCAGTGCACACAATGATCAGCCGATCACCTCCACAGTCCCAGGTTGCACCAAAGCACGCACACTGCTTCACAGAGACTTACTCCAACTCTGGTGCCCTGATATCCAGGTGCTCCTCACCAACGCCTTCGGCCACACCACGACACGCTCACCGTGTCCGAGCCTCACTTCTACTCCGGTGCACTCGATGACCAGGCGCTCTTCACCAGCACCACCAGTGCACCCCGACACACACCCTGTGAGTCTGAGACTCACTCCACCTCCAATGCACACGTTGACCAGGCTCTCCTCACCAATGACTCCTGTGCACCACAACAAGCACCCTTCGGGTCTGAGACTCCCTTCACCTCCGATGCACATGCTGACCAGGAGCTCTTCACCAGCACCTGCGGTACACCACGACATGCACCCTACGCGTCCGAGTCTCACTTCATCTCTGATGCACACCCTGACCAGGCACTCTTCATTAACACCTGTGGTGCACCACGACACGCACCCTGTGTGTCTAAGACTCACTTCACCATCGATGCACACTTTGACCAGGCGCTCTTCACCAATGCCTCCTGTGCATCACGACAAGCCCCCAGCTCATCCGAGTCTCACTTCTCCTCCTTGTGTCCAAGAACACAAGGCATACCTTCCGAGGGTCTCAAGCTGCTACAACACACCCCCACCGCGTCACTTGAAACTTCTCCGGGAACTTTTATGTTCCTGTGTTTCCAAACAGGGAGCCAGCTCACCTCGGGCCCTTGGGGTAACAAGACACAGCACAAAGCACAGTATTCTTCAAGCAGGAAGACCCAGTGCATGAAGCACATGCCCAACAGCCTCTTCCTTGGTTAAAACAGCAAACTGCAGACCAGCTCCAGATCACGAAGCAAGGGCTGTCCTTTCCCAGCAGTCTCTTCTGCTGTTCCTTCCTTAGCAGAGGTGCCTCTTGACCATGAAATGGGTCCAAGCCTTTTCAGTCTCAATCCATATCTATTCCATTCCAACGTTCAGGGATCTCAGCTCTCAAAGTTATACCCCTAAATGTCTTTGAAGTTCGTTGTGCTCAGGGGTCCCTGACCCCTGCCTAAATCAGTTCTGGGTATCTCCCTCCCAGTGTCACCTTTCTCCCTTTGATACTGTGGGTCTGGATCCTTAATCACTCAGCAGGAGACAGGTCAATTGTTTTATAGCAGCAACCCAGGCCTCTTCGCCTCCCGGGGCTTCTCCTCACCTAATCTCCAGATGCAGGTCAGCCTGGTGCCATTTCAACCCCCTCCCTGGGTCAAGACCTCCCCCAGCTCCTCTCACCTCTCAGATCCAGACAGTTAATCCACATTCAGCAGAGACACACAGAAATGCTTAAAGCACAGAACATCAGCCACTTTCTAAAAGAGTGGATTCAGAACACACAGTGACAAAACCACTTTCATAGAAAGATGTGTTATGACACTGTGGGTTCTTACATACTAAACGTCACCTCCCTATTTTAAACTTATAGGAAACTAGGCTAAGAAAACACAATACCCAACCTCCCCCATTCTGTCCTACGGGCAGGATGGCCTTTCACCAGTGAAAAACGAAATGGAGTGTTTTTCACTGTCAGGACTTAGCACACAGCTCAGTATATGTCCTGCCTTTTACTTACACTGCACCTGCCCAGGGGTTACCCGGGACCTATCACAAGGGTGCCCACTGTGTACGCAAAAGGGAAAGTAAGGCCTGACAAGCGGTTGAACTTGTCAGGACAACATGCTAACTTAGCAAACTACGTGCAGGCCCTACACTGCAGGACTGAGTTCCCTTCTCTGCGCACCTGTGCATTACTAGCCCTGGCGCACACAGTGCACATCATTAGGGACTTTACTAGTAAGGCAAACGTACCAATCATGGCCAACCAATTACCATTACACTTTACACAGGGAACACTTGTACTTTGACACTGATCAGCAGTGGAAAGTACCCAAAGCATCTAAATTGGCAATTCTATGACGGGAAAACGGTCTAGGGGGAAAGCAAAAAGTTTAGGGAAATTTAGCCAAGAAGGCCAAGTCCTACACGGTGGTATCTTCAGTTTCCATGCTTCACCTCCAGTTCCCATAGTGTAGCTCCAGTGCCCATAGTGTAGCTCCAGTTCCCATGGTTTACCATCAGTGTCTAAGGTTTAGGTTCAGTGTCCATGATTCAGCCTTAGTGTTCATGGTGTAGCCTCAGTATACATGGTTAGGCTTCAGTACCCATAGTTTAACTCCAGTGTTCATGGTTTAGCTCCAGTGCTCATGGCTTTGATTCATTGCCCAAAATGTAGCTCCAGTGCCTGTGGTTTAACCTCAGTGTTAATAGTTTATCCTCAGTGTCCATGGTTTACCCTCTGGGTCTATAGTTTAGCTTCAGTGTCCATTGTTTTGCTACAGTGTCCACGGTTTAACCTCAGTGTTCATAGTTTAGCCACAGTGTCCATGCTTTAGCTTCAGTGCCCGTGGTTTAGCTTCAGTGCCCACGGTTACCTTCAGTATCCATTATTCAGCCTTATGGGTCACAGTTTAGCCTCATTTTTTGACAATATTGATCCAGCACACAAGTCTCTTTTTTGTAACTATATACAGTAACAACCAAGATTCGTATATCACAATAGAGAAATGTTCAGTAGCAGAAACAGTGATTTTTTTTAGAAGTTCAATCTTTATTTAGTTCTTCATAACGCACTGTAGCCAACGCGTTTCGTCCTCCACGGACTTCTTCAGGGCTACAAATAATACATATATATACACACAATTATTATATACACAATATAAACACTATTATACAATTTAAAAAGCACATTCCTATTACACTATAGCATATTAAAAAGATCCAAATGTTGGATTTAAGGTGTTTTTTCTACACATTTTTTGCAAAACATTTCTAAAATTATAATACATTTGTCTAGAGGTTATCAATATTCCAAAGAACACTTTTGTCGGGGAATGATCCTTTGTTATCTTGTTCTACTGAATTCTGCTACAAGACTATATCTGAAGGAAGAGTGGTTATTCGGAGATGGCAAGTAGCCAGTTAGGGGCCTGTAGAACTAATTGTCTAAATCGATTTATGGTGGGTCTATTCATTATAATGATTTAAAAAATGTTTTAAAGAACAATTGGGGGCCTTTATATCTCAAGTCCAAGGTTATTAATTAAGGCCGAGAGATTGGCTTACCAAATGAATTGAATTCTTCTAAAATGTAAGCATAGGCAAGCATTCTTCCGTCCAGTCTATTAAGTTCTGGATATCTAATAAGAATCCAGAACTTAATAGACTGTCTCTCTGCTTTAATTAATAACCTTGGACTTGAGATATAAAGGCCCACAATTGTTCTTTTAAAAATTTAAAAAATCATTATAATGAATAGACCCACCATAAATCGATTTAGACAATTAGTTCTACAGGCCCCTAACTGGCTACTTGCCATCTCCGAATAACCACTCTTCCTTCAGATATAGTCTTGTAGCAGAATTCAGTAGAACAAGATAACAAAGGATCATTCCCCGACAAAAATGTTCTTTGGAATATTGATAACCTCTAGACAAATGTATTATAATTTTAGAAATGTTTTGCAAAAAATGTGCAGAAAAAACACTTTAAATCCAACATTTGGATCTTTTTAATATGCTATAGTGTAATAGGAATGTGCTTTTTAAATTGTATAATGGTGTATATATTGTATATATAATAATTGTGTATATATATATGTATTATTTGTAGCCCTGAAGAAGTCAGTGGAGGACAAAACGCGTGGCTACAGTGTGTTATGAAGAACTAAATAAAGATTGAACTTCTAAAAAATATCACTGTTTCTGCTACTGAACATTTCTCTATTGTGATATATGAATCCTGGTTGTTACTGTATATAGTTACAAAAAAGAGACTTGTGTGCTGGATCAATATTGTCAAAATTGTATGTTGGAACAATCAGTTGTTCTTGGAGATTTAGGGGAATAGAATCTCCGATCCCTGGCACTATAAAAGTAAGAATAAGGCAATACTTAGGATAGGCGCAATTGTGCTTAAACCCCTTTCCCCACTCTCTTTGCTTTCAACAGTTTAGCCTCATTGTTCATGGTTTGGCCTCAGTGTATGTGGTTTAGTTTCAGTGTCCATTGTTTAGCTTCACTGCCCATGGTTTAGCTCCAGTGCCCATGCTTTAGTTTCATCATCCATGGTTTTGCTTCCGTGTCCACGGTTACCTTCAGTATCTATGATTCAGCGTCAGTGCTCATGGTTTAGCTTCATTGTCCAAAGATTAGCTTCAGTCTCCATGGTATAGATTCAATGTGAAGATTCAATGGGAGTAGTCCCCTGACTGTGGTCAAGGACACACTCTCTCCACAATAGCTCCGCTCCAATTTCCCTGCCGCCGAAGCCTTCTCTCCTCCTCCTGAGAGGAATTCGAGCCACCTGCGTGCCAGTTCGCCGCCACTGAGTATAATTCTAATTTTTTTCTCTGTGGGCTATTTCGTTCATGACTGGTGACTTGACTGCTGCACATTTGTTGTGTCTCCTCTGCTTGCTAATAATGGGCCCAATTCACAGAACTAACTTAAGACAAAAACCTAAACTTACTACCATTTTGGTATTCACAGAAGGCACTTACTCATTTTGGCATTCACAGAAGGAACTTACTCATTTCGGTATGCACAGAAGTTAGGAGTCCTAACTTTAGGACTCCTAAATGCCTTCTGTGAATACCGAAAGTCTTAAAGTTAGGATTTTTCTCAGTTTAGGAGTAGTAAAGTTAGGAGTCCTAACTTTAGGGCTCCTAAACTGAGAAAAACCCTCACTTTAAGACTTTCAGTATTCACAGAAGGCAGTTAGGAGTCGTAAATTTACTACTCCTAAATTGAGAAAAATCCTAACTTTAAGACTCTGTATTCACAGAAGGCATTTAGGAGTCCTAAAGTTAGGACTCCTAACTTCTGGTTTAGGAGTAGTAAAGTTAGGAGTCCTAACTTTAGGGCTCCTAAACTGAGAAAAACCCTCACTTTAAGACTTTCAGTATTCACAGAAGGCAGTTAGGAGTCGTAAATTTACTACTCCTAAATTGAGAAAAATCCTAACTTTAAGACTCTGTATTCACAGAAGGCATTTAGGAGTCCTAAAGTTAGGACTCCTAACTTCTGTGAATAACGAAATGAGTAAGTACCTTCTGTGAATACCAAAATGGTAGTGAGTTTAGGATTTTGTCTTAAGTTAGTTCTGTGAATCGGGCCCTCAGTGTCTCACTGCTGAGCCTTCTCCCCGCTTATTTCTACCGCCGCTCTGCACCTGCGGCCCGCCCTCCTCCCCGTCCCATCCGGCCTCCCCGCTGATCGTCCCTTTCCCCTCCCCGTCTTAATAACTGCCGCGCGCAGGGGGCGCGCTGAAGGCGTGCCTAAGGCAAGCCCGTCTGCGCCCGCCCACAACCCGACCGCGGCCAGTGCCAGGAACCCTAGATCTCCGGGACCCTGCCTTTACAACGCCGCCGCACTCCACACACTCAACCCCGGAAGACTGGCCACCGATGTTCGGTGCTTCAGGTGAGAAGAGGTGAAGCTTGACTCTGCAGCCACAGGGACCAGGAGACGTCGAGGACAACCAAAGTCCGAAAGCGTGCTGTCCCGCGAAGGAAGTCAAGTGCTGGGGAGGTCAGTGTCCAGATTGAACACCAACAAGCCTTGGCAACTGCAACCCACGTGGTCAGAGAAAAGATGCTTTGGTGAAGACCAGCAAGGTCCTGGGGACTCTGGAGCAACCAGGAAAGCCCACTGAAAGTTAAAGTTGCCTACACAGGGACCCACAGGCCAACAGAGCAGGGATTGCAAAGGAACCTCAAGAGGAATCACAAAATACCAGCCCACGGAACACTCTTGGAGTGTAGGCCGGTAATCCTCAGTGGATTCACTGCTCTGGGTCTGGACTACAAGTAGCCAAAAGCACAGTTTCAGGGGTCGCCAGAAAGCAGATGCTTCTGCAAATGGACAGGGTTCCCAGGGGTTCGGGTTTGAGGTTCCGTGACAATTATAGTGGTGTTTTCGACTCGTTCGAATATGGACGAGTTTGGTATCTATGAACCGCAAATGACGAGTTTAATGGGTGTATGCGTTTTCGCTACGCTGGTCTAAACCGTTCGCCTTATTCGTGGGTTTCTTCATCTGAACCCAAGGGTTCCATTTTAGATACGGCAGCCATTTTGTCTCTTGCCCTCAAGTAGCCAGTGAACGGACATTGTCCGCTTCGCGACCCTGGGATTCTTAAGCTCTTGCGGAAGACACGTGTTCCTTTGAGGGTGTCTGTATGATGAGGGGGATGACACTGCAAAGGCAGATGGCCCCGCTCGAGGCTCATCTTGCCGTGCTGGTCTATTGTTTCAGCCGTGCATTCATTAGGCATGTCTCCTTTGATCCTGCAATCGTGTTTCCGATATCACCCCCTGCACTCTTTTCAATCTGTTGTCTATCTTTGTCTTCCCTTGCACCTGTTTTTGACTCTTTCCTTAACTCGTTTACAGCCGGAATGAAATGTACTTAATGATGAGATACGTACTTTTACAGTTGGGAACCGGCGATGCTACTGTAATTATGTTCCGGGACCCTGAATACATGAAAGCGACCCTTTTGAAGTTTACTGTGGGAAACTGAGTTGTAACCTTTTGTTCGCCATGTTGTGCTATGACAGAAATATGTATAAAAGGAGCGATCCACAGTTGCAATTGGAAGCAGTCTCCTAGAACCTACATGCGTTGTACTTCTTGTGACTTCTGTGTTCCCTGCAGTAAATAAACCTCGATCTTTGACGCCGAAGGAAGTGTCCCGTGTCTCTGTAATTTGTACGCCGGAACAGGTAACCCACGAAGGTTTCAGGTGTTGTCCCCTGGCACCGCTGGGCCTTAGAATAGCCCAGTCCTTCAGTTGGCGCCCAACGTGGGGCGACATCAGCGGTACCGGTCCAAAGCCCGACGATCGTGAGGAACTTCGTGTGAAATCTCCGAGGGAAGGTGCACCCCGCTTCATCGATCCTGTTGTCGAAATAAGTGGTCCAAAGACTTTTCCCGCGAAGATCCCCGCCTCCTGACGGCTGCGACGGACTGATGCCCTGACTGTCGACCTGTTTTGGCGCCTGGCGTAGTCCTTTGTACTGCGAGACGATTGACGGGCCTTCCTGGTGACGCCATTGCTCTTTCAGTTAAGTATTTGTGGGTCGCTCCCAGAGTCCTTGGTTGTTGTTGAAACTTGGTTGTTTGCATGGTTCCATTGCATTTGTGGTTCTTAGTTGTTGGTTCTTAGTTGTTGGGTTTTATTTGACGATTGCAATTGCCAAAAACCGAGGGTCTTGCATTTTTGCGAGGATATCGTAAATCGATAACCCTTGAAGTTTGTGAAACTCGGTTAGTGTGCACGATGCCTGGCCGTAGTACTTTGTTTAGTTGCTTTAAATATTGCGGTGCGGATTCCCGATTGGATGACTCATGTCCGATACCTCCAGTTGGAACTCCGGTCTATGAGCTCTATAGTCGCCATGGAGTGGGTCCTATCGCATATAATGATTATTGGATCCGCTATACAAAAAATGATGGTGTCCTTAGTTGGCCACCTCATGGTAGTTTCGAAACAGCAATTTTGGATAATCTCGAAGCAAAATTGTTCAAAAAGAAATCTAGGCCGGCCATGTTTGATTCCTTTCGGTTATGGCGTAAGGAGGCCAAGCAAAAAGAAATCAAACAGCTTAAGAGAAATAAGAGGGAAGGTATTGTTACAACGATGAGAAATGCAGAGCAGTTTCAGCGAGACAAAGAAGAGAAGGAAAAGGAAGTTTTTGATAGATTACAACGTATGGCGGTGGATAAGTGTTATCCCGTTTTACCGTTGAGTACTGATAAGAAGGGAGAGGAAGCAAGTAGAGGACCCTTTGCTGTCCTACCTACTGAAGTCACCACCTCCATATGCACAGGATACTACAGCTCCTGTGGTTCCTCCTGTTCCTCAACCTGTTGTTCCGGCAGCTGCTGGTCAGCCTGTCGTTGGTCCTGTCCTTCCAAATCCCCTCGTTCCTCAAGTCGCTCCTATTGCCTTACCTGCTCCTGTTCCTACTGCTCCACTGCCTATACCTTCTCAGTCTGTTGTTCCCGCTACTTCTGCTCTTTTGGCTACTCATACTGCTCCTACTGCTCCTGTGTTTAGTCCCCATGTTGTTGCCCCTGTACTTCTCTCCTCTTCTCCGTCTGTCCGTAGTCGCATACCTAATGCCGTTGCTAACCTTTACTCTCCATTTGGGCCTATCCTTGGGTCTGATGTTTCCGATGTCCCTCAACGATGAAGTCAGATTCCTGGTGGTAGGGAGAGTGATACGTTAATTAAAATGGCGCGAAATTGGATTAGGTATCCAGTTAAAAACACCCCGTGCATAATTTTTGAGACGTTCTCTCAATTTAATGAGCCCACACAGAGATTTGTGTTTGAGGAAATGTGTAAATGTTTACGAGAAGTGATGGATAATGATGAGGTAGATAATGTACCGCCCGAAGTGACTGAACTTCAGCATCAGTTTTCGAGTGGTATGATTGTGGGTAGTAATGTTCGACGTGCTGTAGAACATCTTCTATCTTTTTGGCCTACTGTAATACCTCGAGCATTGTTTAAAGATGAAACTGAGGAGTGGATTGCAACACATGGGATTAGTATCCCATGCGAGAAGTCCCCCCAGTGTGGATGCCTGGTAATCCTGCTACTAACCCTGCGATTTTGCCACACTTCCAGAGAGTTTGGATACACCTCCCATGGAAGCGATCGAAAGTCTTGCAGGTGAAACAAACTTTGCCTGACCCCCGTAAAAATCCTGCAGGTTATTACAAAGAGTTGTCCCAATTAGTGGATGCTACTATCATGAATCTTGCCGATATCGACATGTTGTTAGGCAACATAGTACCTCAACCAATTTGGGCAAAAATCCATCAAGAGAATCACATAGCCGAGTTGGGCGGTGATTGGGCTGCTCTTGCGGCGGCCGACGGTGGACAAGTTGGTGGGGCTAGGCCTGAACAGCTTATTGAGAATCTGCCCCAGAGGATTATTACGCTAATGAAGACACTTATGCCAGCAATGAGAGTTAATTGGGATAAACTGTCTGCGTGCAAGCAAAAGAAGAACGAGAGTGTCTCCGATTTCTTTACGAGATTTGAGGAGGCATTCATTGATCACAGTGGTCAGGATATGAGCACTGAGGGAGGTCAGCGATTGTTCGTTGATAAATTTGTATCGAATTTGTTGCCTGAACTTAGCAACAAATTGAAAAATTCCAAAAGTTTGTGGGCTGTTTCTACCTCTGCTCAGATATTAGCCACGGCTCAATATTACGAAAATAGGGAGAAGGAGGAAAATGATCGTGCGGATAAGAAAACAAAGGATCTCAAAACCAAAGTTCTGTTACAGCAAGCGTATCCTCCGCGCTCAAATCAAAATGCCTCTCAACAACAGAATAGATCACAATCATCTAGGTTATAGTCGCGTAATGACTCCTCCACGCCGAGATCTATGCTCGGATATAACCAATGTGCATACTGTAGAGGTGAGGGCCATTTAAAGTTTGATTGTCCGGTTTTGCGCGACCGAAATAGTGGTGGTTCGGCTCGACTAGGTCGTAGTGGTCCTCAGCAGGCTTCACGAGGTAGAGGTCGTGGTGTTACTCAAAATCAGAATGAGCGTTCTAACAATTCATCTGATTCTAACAATTGCCTTGATCAGCGTGGTTCATCGTCAGGTAGATCTGCACAGTATCATGTGGATGACTGTTACGTCGAGCATGATATTGATAACGGTAACTACTAGGACAGCCACAGACAAAGAGAGGGAGTAGTATCAGTTCCGGTTGATCAGAGAGGGCCTTACGTCGCAGTTGCCACATCGGGCGTAGTCGAGCCTTTTCTGTTGGACACTGGTGCAGCGAAAAGTTCCATCATGCATTCGAAACTCCCTGGCGCACCTTTGTCTGGCTTAACGAATGTTTCCGTTGGATTCTCTGGCGCCCCCGTTAGCAATCCAGTTTCTAGCCCTTTGCCTCTCACAATTGGGCCTCGTGAGGTAAAAGCTCCTTTGATTTTGACTACTGGTTGTGGTGAAAATCTTTTGGGCCTGGATTTGCTGAAACAGTTATATGCGACCTTGTACTGTTCTCCTGCGGGAGTGGAGCTTACTTTGGGTCCGAGAGTGATCTCTCCTATGTACTTGTTAACTGAAAAACTCCCACCGGAATTGAGTTCTCTTCCTAAATCTTTGTGGGCAACAGGTCCCAATGACGTGGGCCTGCTTGACATCTCACCTTATGTTGTCCAATTGAAATCGAATGTGCGATTACCACGTATTCCCCAGTATCGTATCTCGCTTGATGGTGAACGAGCGCTGTTAGCGATCATCTATGACTTGATCGAGAAAGACGTTATCGAGGAAACTCGGGGAAACGTGTGTAATAGTCCTGTGTTACCTATTCTGAAACGCACTGATCCATCCAAGCCTCCTGTTTACCGTTTTGTTATCGATTTACGGGAGGTGAACAAAATTGTGATTCCACAATTTCCTGTGGTGCCTGACATTACGGCTTTACTGACTCTGATTCCAGCTTCTGCTTCTTGGTTCTCAGTGATCGATTTGAAGAAGGCTTTCTTTAGCATTCCGATTGCTGAGGAAAGCAGAGATCTATTCGGTTTCTCATTAGGTGGTCGCAGCTTTAGGTTTAAACGCGCTCCTCAGGGCTACTGTGAGAGTCCATCCATATACAGCCAAGCCCCGAAGAGTCAACTCGATGCGTTTGTGTTGCCGGCTGGTGCAGCCTTGATCCAGTACGTTGATGACTTACTAGTGGCTGCTGACACAAAAGAGATCTGCAAAACTGCTACAGTATCGCTGTTACAGCATCTCTGTGACTTACATCACAAGGTGTCACCTTCTAAACTGCAATATTGTTGCCAAGAAGTAACCTATCTAGGTCACTTATTGTCAAAGGAGGGAAGAAGGTTGACCCCAGAGAGAATTGCAGCGATCGCTCGAATGACTGTGCCAACAACTCGGAGAGATGTGCGTGCCTTTCTAGGTATCACGTCATACTGCAGGCAATGGATTCCAAATTTTTCATTGCTAGCGAAGCCATTGGTAGCACTCACGTGCAAGGATGTTCCAACTCCTTTGCCATGGACTGAAGAGTTTCAGAATAGTTTTTCTGAATTACGTGATGCGTTGTGTTCGGCCCCTGTGTTAGGTACTCCTGACTACAGTAAGCCGTTTACACTATACGTTCACGAGAGAGAGGGTTGTGCGTTGAGTGTCTTGACGCAATTATTTGGTGGTAAGCAGCGTCCATGTGCATATTTTTCTTCGACCTTGGATCCAGTAGCTAGAGCATTGCCGAGTTGTCTAAGAGCGACAGCGGCGGCTGCGGTGTCCATTCGCCAATCTGCAGGATTGGTCATGGATAATATGCTTACGGTAATGGTTCCGCATGCAGTTGACACTCTCATAAATCGTACAAAAACTCAACACTTGACGAGCGCAAGGTTGTCCGGTTACGAGTTGACGCTTTTGGCAAGTCATATACAAATAAAGCTCTGTAATGTACTAAACCCGGCGGCGCTGTTGCCGACTAATATGGAATCAGATGATGTACCACCACATGATTGCTATTTGCGAACTGAGGAAGAAACGAAGGGTCGTGTTGACCTAAAAAACACTCCATTGGCAGATCCCGATGGTACCTTGTATGTTGATGGTTCGTGTTTTAAGTTGCCGAATGGTGATGTGACGACTGCGTATGCTGTGGTGACGTTGAGTACGGTTGTGGAAACTGCGAGAGTGAGTCAGAATTCCGCGCAGGCGGCAGAGTTGATTGCATTGAGGAGAGCGTGTGTTTTGTCGAAGGGAAAGCGAGTGAATGTGTTTACTGATAGTCAATATGCATTTGGCGTTGCACATAGCTTTGGTCGATTGTGGAGAGAAAGAGGATTTATGACATCGCATGGCACGAAGATCCAACACGGACAGCTCGTGAACGATATTTTGGACGCGCTTACATTGCCTAAGCAGGTGGCAATTATTAAATGCAGCACGCACCGAAAAGTTATGGAAGATGTTGGTCGTGGTAACGTGTTTGCGGATGAGATTGCTAAAGAGACAGCTAAGAACCTTGCAACCCGAATGTACGTTACGAGTTCAGTAAGGTGGCCTGCAGAGACTGGTATGTGCGAGGACACTATTGAGAGCGTGAAAGCGATTCAGAATGGGGCCACCGAAACTGAAAAGACTAAGTGGAAGGAAAGCACAGGAAAGTTAGATGCGCACGGATGTTGGATTGATTTGTCGGAAAGTCAGAAGTGGATGTTGCCGGATGCATATGTGCTAGCCGTTGTGACTATGGCACACGGCTTATCACATATTAGCGCGAAAGGTATATGCAAGTTTTTGTCCCCTGTATGGAAGAATGATGGTATCGCTAAGTGTGCTGAGAGAGTGGTTAAGAATTGTATGGTATGCATGATGTACAATTCTGGCAGGGGCACCCCACTCCACCTGGCCATTTTGCTCCTCCTACATGTCCCTTTGAGGTTATCCAACTGGACTTCATCCATATGGAGAGATGTAATAACCTGAAGTACGTTTTAGTTGTGGTTTGCGCGTTCTCCAGATGGATCGAAGCCTACCCTCTCAAAGATAATACTGCCCTGTCCACAGCGAAAGTCCTACTGAAGGAATACTTTCCTCGGTATGGAATGCCACGGATTGTATGGTCAGATAACGGAAGTGAGTTTGTGGGGAGTGTGATGAAGAGTGTGTGCAAGGGCCTTGGAATTCGACAAAAATTCCACAGTGCCAATCATCCCCAGTCAGCAGGTTTAGTTGAAGGGTACAATGGTACTCTGAAACTGAAACATGCTAAGATTCAAGCTACGACTGGTTTGTCATGGCCTGATGCCTTGCCTCTGGCTCTCTTGTCGACCAGGGCGACTGTACACTCTCGAGTAGGGCTTAGCCCATATGAGATTGTGTTCGGCCGTGCTGCGAATGTTTGGGGAGTCCCTAGGCCTAGGGACTTTGATAGTCTCGAATACCCAATGTTAATTGATTATCTTCATGATCTGACTGCTAAACTGAGGTTAATTCATCAACAGGTCTTTGAAGCACTACCTGGACATCGGCTCCAACCGGGTGACTGGGTGGTCACCCGTAATTTCGGCAGGAAGCGCAATTTGGAGCCGAGATTCGTGGGCCCGTTCCAAGTCCTCCTTGCCACAAGAATTGCAGTTCGTCTGGAAGGCCGGAAAAACTGGGTGCACGCCACCCACACCAAGAAGGCGCCTATTCCTTTACCAGCAGATTCGTGGGTGAGGACAGGAATCGCCGCAACGGAAACAGAAACTCCAGTAAAATTTGTGCCGTTCAGTGATGCTCAACTTGTAGGAGACACTTCATTGCAGTCAGATACATTTGTTGAACCTTTATCATTGGAGAACTCGAGACTTGAACTTTCATCTGATCGACAGGACTCTGTTCCGCAACCTGAACAATTATTTGAAGAGCAGACTCGTCCTGGAAGAAGCAGATATTTTCTTCGTTCTCACAACAAAGACTAATAAAACACTTTTTGCCTTTTTCTCCCCTTTTTGAATTCATATTACCCCTACTGTCATTTTGAACATTATGAACAATTGCATCCTCTCTTAATTTTTGAGTTCTTTTCCACATATGTTTTCTTCCACAGCTAGGAGATTTTGTATTAAACTTGAATGCTTGATTAAAGAATCTTACATCCGGGTTGACCCTAGGGCCGTGCGGGTACTTCCTTCTGTTTAGCAGGTTCCTGACACTAGGTCGGTACTTTTGTCGATTCCTGGGAACTCCTGGGAATTGATAATCGCTACTCAGAATGAAGTGCGTCAAGAACGTTGCGGACGGTTTTTAGAGGATGGAATTCTCAAAGTTGTCGGAAGTGGAAAAAACTCTAGCTCAAAGATCGACCCTACAGAGGGTTGTACGAACAAAATGCTTTCTGTTTCAGGTGTTCCTGCTGTTCTTGACTGTTTCCATGTTATTGGTGGGTGGAGTGTATTTCGGAATACAATCGTTATTGCCTTCTGCTTTACCTACTTCTTCTTCTGAACTAAAATCTACTCCCACTGTTTCTCCACATTCCTTTCATCCTTTGCCCCAACACGAACAGGTTAGACGTGCGGAATTCATGAATAACTCCTTTGTTCAGCTTCTTCATCAACATCAGTTGGTGATGAATACTACCAACTGTTGGGTGTGTGGGTTAATGCCACATACCATGGATAGGGGAATTACGTATTTGGTTCTTCCTTATAGTTCCCAGGGGTCAGCTCGAGCATTCCAAACTATGTTTCGTAGCGCACTAGATTCCTACCCCCATCGAGAGCCACGCACTGCAGATCATGGTCCCGGCCCGCACCACAAGCCTTTGGCAAGAGCGATTGCTGACTTAGATAGAGATATTTTTGATGCATCGCTTATTCCAGAGGAAGAGGTGCGAGCATACAAGGATCTGAGTGAGGCTGAGTATAGCATGTCAGTGGGTGATCGACAGCTTAAAAGCTCGTCTCCGATCTGGATCGTACCCCATCTCGGTAATTTCTGCTTGAAAGGTCTTGGCCGAAGCCCGCGAGCTCAGCTTGAGAGGAGTGCTTGTACTGAAACGTATGTTTTACCAACTCTCTCTTCCCCTGTTCCTTTGACTGCCAAGGGTACATACTTTGTATGTTACGACCGCGCCTATACATGATTGTCTCGTGATTTCTCGGGCACCTGTTATATTGCGAATCTGTTGCCACCGACTTTCACAGTTGCCTCGGACTATCACAAGACTAGAGTTGTGAGAGGCGTTATTAGCGAAGAGGACACTGCAGGTCAAGAAGCAGGAGACTTCTTTAAGGGTTTCTTGCCGTTTTGGGGACCTATGATCAATAGTAGGAACCTGAGACAGTTGACTCGAGTGGTGGAATCGACTGCTAATATAACTGCACGTGCTCTTGGTAATCTGACAGCAGAGCTTCAGGCGGACAGGCTTATGACGTTGCAAAACCGTATGGTTTTAGACGTTGTTCTTGCAGATAGAGGTGGTGTATGTAAGGTGATCCATTCGAGTTGCTGCATTTTCATCCCTGATAACACTCCAACTGTATATCAAGTCATCTCGAAGTTGCATAAGATCTCCGAGTCCATACACGTGGATGTAGGTGATTGGACGCTACTAGGATGGTTTTGGGGCCTGATGTCGACGTGGGGTTGGAAGATTCTGATGATCATTGGGGTTGTTGTAGCATTTCTGTTCACGTGTTGTCTTTGTGTGCAGTGTGGTCCTGCCTTATGTGGCTTCTGTGCTACGACGTGTATAAGACGGCCATCTGTTACCAAGGAAGCATTGATGGATAGAATGATGTTGCAGCAACATCTGAATGATCTGATGAATATCGAGATCGATTCTGATATCGACTAGTGCTTGCCTACATGAGGGCAAAAGGAGCGTCTGAGGTTCCGTGACAATTATAGTGGTGTTTTCGACTCGTTCGAATATGGACGAGTTTGGTATCTATGAACCGCAAATGACGAGTTTAATGGGTGTACGCGTTTTTGCTACGCTGGTCTGAACCGTTCTTCTTATTCGTGGGTTTCTTCATCTGAACCCACGGGTTCCATTTTAGATACGGCAGACATTTTGTCTCTTGCCCTCAAGTAGCCAGCGAACGGACATTGTCCGCTTCGCGACCCTGGGATTCCCAAGCTCTTGCGGAAGACACGTGTTCCTTTGAGGGTGTCTTTATGATGAGGGGGATGACACTGCAAAGGCAGATGGCCCCGCTCGAGGCTCATCTTGCCGTGCTGGTCTATTGTTTCAGCCGTGCATTCATTAGGCATGTCTCCTTTGATCCTGCAATCGTGTTTCCGATATCACCCCCCTGCACTCTTTTCAATCTGTTGTCTATCTTTGTCTTCCCTTGCACCTGTTTCTGACTCTTTCCTTCACTCGTTTACAGCCGGAATGAAATGTACTTAATGATGAGATACGTACTTTTACAGTTGGGAACCGGCGATGCTACTGTAATTATGTTCCGGGACCCTGAATACATGAAAGCGACCCTTTTGAAGTTTACTGTGGGAACTGAGTTGTAACCTTTTGTTCACCATGTTGTGCTATGACAGAAATATGTATAAAAGGAGCGATCCACAGTTGCCATTGGAAGCAGTCTCCTAGAACCAACATGCGTTGTACTTCTTGTGACTTCTGTGTTCCCTGCAGTAAATAAACCTCGATCTTTGACGCCGAAGGAAGTGTCCCGTGTCTCTGTAATTTGTACGCCGGAACAGGTAACCCACGAAGGTTTCAGGTGTTGTCCCCTGGCACCGCTGGGCCTTAGAATAGCCCAGTCCTTCAGGTTGCATGGTCCCCATGAGGGATACGGGTCTCAGGTTTGCTGAGCACACTAGTCAACATCAGGGACTCTTGAAAACCCACCTCCTGTGTTGCAAAAGTCTTCGGAGCCCTCAGGAGCTTCGGAGATGCAAACCGGTCAGATTCGTCTTAGGTGCCTGCTTAGCAGGGGAGTAACTCCTTTACTCCAAGGGAGATTCTTTAGTCATCCAACGCAGTGTAGATAGTCGAAGTACTTGGTTTCTGTAGCAGAGATTCGTCCAGGTAAATCTAAAGTCCTGTAGCCAGGGGTTCCTACTTTATACCCAAGAAAGGGGTGGGAAAAACTCTGGGGACCCACCTATGGGAGGGTCAGGACAGAGGGTGGCTACATCCATGTCCTTTGTCCAGTTTCGTACAAGAGCAGGAACAAATGGCCCCTGCAACTGGTTTGAGCTGGACTATGCACAGGGACACCAAATGTACCCCCAGTGCAGACATCAAAGCACTCTCAGAGTGCAACCGCCCAGCCTCAATACACTAAGGCCTGTATGGGAGGAGGTTACACCTCCCTGTGACAGGAAACCTACTGTCCAGCCTCTCCTGCTGGAGTTTCATCCAGCAGCAGGAGGGCAGACTCGTGTCTGTGGCTGGCAGCATCCATCTTGTGATGCCAGGGATCTGTAAAACTGGTACCGGGTGTACTGGTGTAGTCATATTTCTTCCTCTATAAGGGGTGGAATCATACCACCACACCAGTTACTGATGTGGAGGTATGATTCCAAGGTGTTTGACACCAAACACAACAGGTTTCTGTGCGGCCGTTTTAAAGATAGCATTTACGGCGAGTTTGCAATGCACTATGGTATGGCTGCATCAAAGAACAACCCCAGAGAATAGATTCCGAAGGCTGCAGAGGGGCTCCGCTCATGTATGGACACCCTTTCACATAAAACCCAGTACCCTGTCTTCAGGATTGCTAACGCCTGCCATAGGGGTGACTGATAGGTTTATATGTGCAGTGATAAGGTAGATATAGTGGCCCTATATCTAAGTAATGGGTGCATGCACCACCTTACACAGGTTGCAGTAGCAGAACTCTGGTGTCATTTGAGTGGCCTCTCAGGGGTGGCATAACACAAGCTGCAGCCCCTGGGAGGCCTCTGGGGTACCTGTGCCCTGGGTTCATAGTAGACCATATACTAGGGACTTATAAGGGTACCCCAGAATCCAATCTGGAGTGTATCTAAAGTACATGCAATCAATTTAGAAGAGAAAGCAGCTGGGCTCATGAATAGCAGGATCCCAGCCAGACTAAGTCGAAAACAGTGAAACATCAGCAAAAAAGTAGGGGTAACTATAAGAAGCAGATCCTACTCTACTACAACGGGGATGTTGTTTGTTAACCTGGTGCACAGATGCTGATGTGGTTCTGATGGATACAAGGATGTTGTTCCTGATCCCGGGTGCATGAATACTGTGGTGGTCCTGATGGATACGGGATGTTGTTCCTGATCCTGGTGCACAGATGCTGCGGTGGTCCTGATGGATACAGGGATGTTTGTCCTGATCCTGGATGAATAGATGCTGCGGTGGTCCTGATGGATACGAGGATGTTGTTCCTGATCCTGGGTGCGCAGATGCTGCGGTGGTCCTGATGGATACGGGGATGCTGTTCCTGATCCTAGTGCACAGATGCTGCGGTGGTCCTGATGGATACGGGGATGCTGTTCCTGATCCTGGTGCACAGATGCTGCGGTGGTCCTGATGGACATAGGGATGTTGTTCCAGATCCTAGATGCACAGATGCTGCGGTGGTCCTGATGGACACAGGGATGTTGTTCCAGATCCTGGGTGCACAGATGTTGCGGTGGTCCTTATGGATACGGGGATGTTGTTCCTGATCCTGGATGAATAGATGCTGTGGTGGGCCTGATGGATACGGGGATGTTGTTCCTGATCCTGGGCGCATGAATACTGTGGTGGTCCTGATGGATACAGGGATGCTGTCCCTTATCCTGGTGCACAGATCCTGCGGTGGTCCTTATGGATACGGGGATGCTGTTCCTGATCCTGGTGCACAGATGCTGCGGTGGTCCTTATGGATACAGGGATGTTGTTCCTGATCCTGGGTGCATGAATACTGTGGTGGTCCTGATGGATACAGGGTTGTTGTGACTAATCCTGGGTGCACAGATGCTGTGGTGGTCCTGATGGATAGGGGGATTTTGTTCCTGATCCTGGGTGCATGAATACTGTGGTGGTCCTGATGGATACGGGGATGTTGTTCCTGATCCTGGTGCACAGATGCTGCGCTGGTCCTGATGGACAGGGGTATTTTGTTCCTGATCCTGGGTGCATGGAAACTGCGGTGGTCCCGATGGATAGGGGATTTTGTTCCTGATTCTGGTGCACAGTTGCTGCAGTTGTCCTGATGGATACAGGATTGTTTGTCCTGATCCTGGGTGAATAGATGCTGCGGTGGTCCTGATGCATACGGGGATGTTGTTCCTGATTCTGGTGCACAGATGCTGCGGTTGTCCTGATGGATACAGGAATGTTTGTCCTGATCCTGGATGAATAGATGCTGCGTTGGTCCTGATGGATACGGGGATGTTGTTCCTGATTCTGGTGCACAGATGCTGCGGTGGTCCTGATGGATACGGGGATGCTGTTCCTGATCCTGGTGCACAGATGCTGCGGTGGTCCTGATGGACTTAGGGATGTTGTTCCAGATCCTGGGTGCACAGATGTTGTGGTGGTCCTTATGGATAAGGGGATGTTGTTCCTGATCCTGGGTGCACAGATGCTGCGGTGGTCCTGATGGATACGGGGATGTTGTTCCTGATCCTGGGTGCACCGATGCTGCGGTGGTCCTGATGGATACGGGGATGTTGTTCCTGATCCTGGGTGCATGAATACTGTGGTGGTCCTGATGGCTACAGGGATGTTGTGACTAATCCTGGGTGCACAGATGCTGCGGTGGTCCTGATGGATACGGGGATGTTGTTCCTGATCCTGGGTGCATGAAGACTGTGGTGGTCCTGATGGATACAGGGATGTTGTTCCTGATCCTGGGTGCATGAATACTGTGGTGGTCCTGATGGCTACAGGGATGTTGTGACTAATCCTGGGTGCACAGATGCTGTGGTGGTCCTGATGGATACGGGGATGTTGTCCCTGATCCTTGTGCACTGATGCTGCGCTGGTCCTGATGGACAGGGGTATTTTGTTCCTGATCCTGGGTGCATGGATACTGCGGTGGTCCCGATGGATAGGGGATTTTGTTCCTGATTCTGGTGCACAGTTACTGCAGATGTCCTGATGGATACAGGATTGTTTGTCCTGATCCTGGATGAATAGATGCTGTGGTGGTCCTGGTGCATACAGGGATGTTGTTCCTGATTCTGGTGCACAGATGCTGCGGTGGTCCTGATGGATACGGGGATGTTGTTCCAGATCCTGGATGCACAGATGCTGCTGTGGTCCTGATGGATACAGGGATGTTTGTCCTGATCCTGGATGAAAAGATACTGTGGTGGTCCTCATGGATACGAGGATGTTGTTCCTGATCCACGGTGCACAGATGCTGCTGTGGTCCTGGTGGATACAGGGATGTTTGTCCTGATCCTGGATGAATAGATGCTGTGGTGGTCCTGATGGATACGAGGATGTTATTCCTGATCCAGGGTGCACAGATGCTGCGGTGGTCCTGATGGATACAGGGATGCTGTTCCTGATCCTGGGTGCACAGATGTTGCGGTGGTCCTTATGGATACGGGGATGTTGTGCCTGATCCTGGGTGCACAGATGCTGCGGTGGTCCTGATGGATACGGGGATGCTGTTCCTGATCCTGGTGCACAGATGCTGCGGTGGTCCTGATGGACACAGGGATTTTGTTCCAGATCCTGGATGCACAGATACTGCGGCGGTCCTGATGGATACGGGGATGTTTGCCCCGATCCTGGATGAATAGATGCTGTGGTGGTCCTGATGGATACGAGGATGTTGTTCCTGATCCTGGGTGCATGAATACTGTGGTGGTCCTGATGGATACAGGGATGCTGTTCCTGATCCTGGTGCAAAGATGCTGCAGTGGTCCTTATGGATACGGGGATGTTGTTCCTGATCCTGGGTGCACAGATGCTGCGGTGGTCCTGATGGATACGGGGATGTTGTTCCTGATCCTAGGTGCACAGATGCTGCGGTGGTCCTGATGGATACGGGGATTTTGTTCCTGATCCTGGGTGCATGAATACTGTGGTGGTCCTGATGGATACAGGGATGGTGTTCCTGATCCTGGGTGCATGAATACTGTGGTGGTCCTGATGGATACGGGGATGTTGTTCCTGATCTTGGGTGCATGACTTCTGTGGTGGTCCTGATGGATACAGGGATGTTGTGACTAATCCTGGGTGCACAGATGCTGTGGTGGTCCTGTTGGATAGGGGGATTTTGTTCCTGATCCTGGGTGCATGAATACTGTGGTGGTCCCGAAGTATATAGGGATGTTGTTCCTGATCCTGGTGCACAGATGCTGCGCTGGTCCTGATGGACAGGGGTATTTTGTTCCTGATCCTGGGTGCATGGATACTGCGGTGGTCCCGATGGATAGGGGATTTTGTTCCTGATTCTGGTGCACAGTTGCTGCAGTTGTCCTGATGGATACAGGATTGTTTGTCCTGATCCTGGGTGAATAGATGCTGCTGTGGTCCCCATTGATAGGGGATTTTGTTCCTGATTCTGGTGCACAGTTGCTGCTATTGTCCTGATGGATACAGGAATGTTTGTCCTGATCCTGGATGAATAGATGCTGCGATGGTCCTGATGGATACGGGGATGTTGTTCCTGATTCTGGTGCACAGATGCTGCGGTGGTCCTGATGGATACGGGGATGCTGTTCCTGATCCTGGTGCACAGATGCTGCGGTGGTCCTGATCGATACGGGGATGTTGTTCCTGATCCTGGGTGCACAGATGCTGCGGTGGTCCTGATGGATAGGGGGATTTTGTTCCTGATTCTGGTGCACAGTTGCTGCTATTGTCCTGATGGATACAGGAATGTTTGTCCTGATCCTGGATGAATAGATGCTGCGATGGTCCTGATGGATACGGGGATGTTGTTCCTGATTCTGGTGCACAGTTGCTGCTATTGTCCTGATGGATACAGGAATGTTGTTCCTGATCCTGGGTGCACAGATGCTGCGGTGGTCCTGATGAATACGGGGATGTTGTTCCTGATCCTGGGTGCATGAATACTGTGGTGGTCCTGATGAATACAGGGATGTTGTTTCTGATCCTGGGTGCATGAATACTGTGGTGGTCCTGATGGCTACAGGGATGTTGTGACTAATCCTGGGTGCACAGATACTGCGGTGGTCCTGATGGATACGGGGATGTTGTTCCTGATCCTGGGTGCATGAATACTGTGGTGGTCCTGATGGATACAGGGATGTTGTTCCTGATCCTGGGTGCACAGATGCTGCGGTGGTCCTGATGGCTACAGGGATGTTGTGACTAATCCTGGGTGCACAGATGCTGCGGTGGTCCTGATGGATACGGGGATGGTGTTCCTGATCCTGGGTGCATGAATACTGTGGTGGTCCTGATGGATACAGGGATGTTGTTCCTGATCCTGGGTGCATGAATACTGTGGTGGTCCTGATGGCTACAGGGATGTTGTGACTAATCCTGGGTGCACAGATGCTGTGGTGGTCCTGATGGCTACAGGGATGTTGTGACTAATCCTGGGTGCACAGATGCTGTGGTGGTCCTGATAGATAGGGGGATTTTGTTCCTGATCCTGGGTGCATGAATACCGTGGTGGTCCTGATGGATACGGGGATGTTGTCCCTGATCCTTGTGCACAGATGCTGCGCTGGTCCTGATGGACAGGGGTATTTTGTTCCTGATCCTGGGTGCATGGATACTGCGGTGGTCCCGATTGATAGGGGATTTTGTTCCTGATTCTGGTGCACAGATGATGCGATGTTCCTGATGGACACAGCAATGTTGTTCCAGGTCCTGGGTGCATGAATACCGTGGTGGTCCCGATGTATACGGGGATGTTGTTCCTGATCCTGGGTGCACAGATGTTGCGTTGTTCCTGATGGACACAGCAATGTTGTTCCAGATCCTGGGTGTGCAGATGGTGAAGGACTGTTTGGTTGTTTTACATTTTTTACACTTCTTTGTCTCCAGTCTTCTGTCCTGTCAGCGGGTGTGCTGAGAAGCACCTGAATGGATGAGCTTGTATGGAAGATATGCAGGGGCGTTGGATGCATGGCTTTATCGATGATGCAGCTGCATTTGAAGATGATGTGGCCGGGAAGGAAAGCCGGCACCAACAGAGGGAAAAAATTACTGCAAAGATTGCAACTGCTGTACATCCAAAAAACCCAAGCAGCATAGCTATATTATCAGGTTCTGTTTCTAGGAGTGGAAACAGAAAGTGAAATTGCAGCACACAGCCCCCTGCTGGAACAGAGCAGATGCTCTTCAGCACTCATGTAAGATTCTAAAACAACTATCATATGTATACGCGCATACACCCGCGGTGCAACAAGCTTGGAAACACTCAGCTTCAAAATCTGATTTAGGAGCAAAATCCACAAGCTTATTGTAAGGAAATGCCTCTTTCTGTATGGTCACCCCCAAGTTTGTGCATTGATGCTGATAATTTTTCGACCCAACAGTGTACTGAGGCCCGCTAGCCAGTCCTCAGTGCCCTGACCCTAAAGCGTGTATGTCGACTTGGTCTATACCCAATTGACTTAAGCTAACTTACTTATCAGTCCCTATTATATGGTACCCAGAGCATGTAAGTTAGAGGGTCACCTCAGTGATTACAGCACTGATTTTGCTCCCAAGTGTGACATAGGTAAAACGTGTCTCCCAGTCTGCCATTGCTGACTGGAAGAGCAATGTTATACTGCTGGCCTAACTTTAAAGCTATGGCAAAGCCAAAACTACCTCTGCAATATCTGTAGGTCATCTCTATGGCAGGACTACAGAGCCCTAAGGCAGGGTTCAACATTTTTCATGGGCAAAGCATATATTTTATTTGTTCTGACAGTAAAAACACAAACCTGTCATTTTTACTTTTGAAAGACGTGGTCGCCCAATTGTCGAGTGCTGGCCCCTCAGCTGTGCTTACCCTGAATGGTGCAACCAAAGATGATACTCCAAGGTATAAAACAATTTGTTCATTAAGCCTGACTTGTTATCCAAGTGAAATTAATTTAACTTGTGCATATTTTATTTTGTTGCCCGTAGTCTTCTGTGACCTTAACAGGTACACATGGGGTTTGTTCCTGGAACAGCTTTTTGATCTCCTGGGAACACGTGCAATGACTGCCAGGAAAGAAGACAATAGAAGCCAGCACTGGAGAGAGGTGCCACCGCCCTTCTGCAGGAAGTCACACAAGTGTTGGGCCAAAAGGCGAGCTTCAACAGAAGCCGCCTTTGAAGAGCAAATGGGGCACACTTGAGGGAGAGGCTGCTCTACTGTTTAGGCAGACTAGCTGGCACTCTTGCAGGAGAGTGGAAATCCGTTGTAAAACCTGTGTTCCAGGGCTGTGCAGCCCTACTAGTAGCCACACCTCTTAGTTTGGCTAGGGATCTCTGTAGATCAAGAGAGGGGTTCTGCCATCTTACAAGTGGACAGAATGGTGCATCCTGGGATAGTTAGATGTCACACTTTACAGGAAGTGGTCATCAGGAGAGAGGGCACCTGGTACTTGTTATCACTATTGGAAAGCGAGAGAAAGTGAAATCAGTTGCACTCTCCCACTACCGAACATTTCAATCACACAGGCAACTGATTAAACAGGGGTTTCCTGAAATTATATCCAGTTCCCTCTTCGTAACAGGATGTCAGGTGTACTATCTGCTTGTTTTTTGACTTCTTATGAGTATCCAAAGATTTTGGAGTAGAGGCCTCACTCACTTATCGTGACATGCTTCATTATTAGTGTCTATCCACACCCTGGTAAGACGATACTACCAGGGTGGACTCAACCATAGTTGGAAATGTGAGTTCTTAGATAAAGCAAAACTGGATATGCAGGGACACAGAAAAGTGATATGTTAAAATACCTCGAGGTATACCCAACATTTTATTTTATTAAATGGGTACCTGGGGGATACACTCAAGACTGAACTAAAATGCATGCGCCACTGAGGTCAGACACACTCTTCAAGCCTAATCTAAAAGACGCGCGCCACTGAGTTCTTACACACTCCTCAAGTCTAATCTAAAAGTCATGTGCCACTGAGATCGTACATGCTCAAGACTGATCTAAAAGGCATGCATCACTAAGGTCGGACACACTCCTCAAGTCTAATCTAAAAGGCAGTAATCACTGAGATCTGACACACGCCTCAAGTCAAATCTAAAAGGCAGTAATCACTGAGATCTGACACACTCCTCAAGTCTAATCTAAAAGGCAGTAATCACTGAGATCCGACACACTCCTCAAGTCTAATCTAAAAGGCAGTAATCACTGAGATCTGACACACTCCTCAAGTCTAATCTAAAAGGCAGTAATCACTGAGATCTGACACACTCCTCAAGTCTAATCTAAAAGGCAGTAATCACTGAGATCTGACACACTCCTCAAGTCTAATCTAAAAGGCAGTAATCACTGAGATCTGACACACTCCTCAAGTCTAATCTAAAAGGCAGTAATCACTGAGATCTGACACACTCCTCAAGTCTAATCTAAAAGGCAGTAATCACTGAGATCTGACACAAGTCTGATCTAAAAGTCACGCGCCACTAAGGTCTTACACACTCCTCAAGTCTAATCTAAAAGGCAAGTGCCACCGAGGTCAGACATACCCAAGACTAATCTAAAAAGCATGCGCCACTGGGGTCAGACATACTCCTCAAGTCGAGTCTAAAAGGGATGCGCCACTGAGGTCTGACACACTCCTCAAGTCTTATCTTAAAGGCACGCATCACTGAGATCTGACACAAGTCAGATATAAAAGTCAAGCGCCTCTGAGGTCTGACTCACTCCTCAAGTCTAATCTAAAAAGCATCTTTCCATTCAACCCACCCAGCCCCAATACACTACAGGCTGTCTGGAGAGGTGCTAGCACCTCCCTGACAGGAAACCTACTGTCCAGGCCTCCCTTGCTGGAGTTTTCCCCAGCAGCAGGAGGTCAGACTCGTGCCTGGGGCAGCAGCATCCATTTTGTGATGCTGAGGCTCTGTTTAACTTTAACCGGGTAAAGCAGTAACTACGTGTCTTTTCCCTCTAGAAGGGTGGAATGCTAACCCCGCCAGCAGAACTGGCAGAAGGGGGGGGTAGTATTCCAAAGTGTTTGACACCTTACACGAAACCAAAGCTAACATTAACTGCGAGGATTATAATGCACTTAAGAGTCTATGGTATGGCTATATCATAGAACAGAGAAATGAGAATTCCCTTGAACAGGACTGTATAGAATATGACAAGAAACAATCAAGGCCTAAATGACAAATTCATAAACAAATCAACAAAAGTTTTTTTGTAAAAAAGGGAAAATTACAATTTATTATGTATACATACATGAATAAAATTCACACTGAGGTATTACATAGAATACCAATGAGACATGCAATTATAAAACAAATTACACAAATAAAACACTAATATCATTCAATTATGACCCGCATAATTGGCACAAGAAAAGACAGAAACAGTAAGACATAAGAAATTGTGCAATACTACAAGTACATTCGGACTCCTGGTTGATTACATCGATGTCATGTATATGAAGATCTATATATCTACAGCGATGAGGAAGTCATGAATTATACAAATTTTGGAAAGCGTTGACGCGTTTCGGTGGGATTTCTTGATTCTTGCCACCTTTTTCAAGACTCTATGTGAATGACTGTCAAAACCAGGAGGTCATACAATTTCCCTAAAATGGATATACAACATATTAGCAAAAAATAAATAAAGAAATGGAAACTTATTGACATTTAGCATTTCATCAATATGAGGTCACCTGGATGTAGAACAGCATTTCATATATGGTCTATTCAATATCCTACCATATTAGCATCCCCAAGGTTGGACCTACCCTAATTGTCTAGGTTAAACAACTCATGAACGGCTTATAAAGTGATCAAACCCAATTGAAAGTCGTGCGAGCATATCTACATCTCTACATCTCTATATTATAGACATAAAGCAAGAATAGAGCCCTATGTGCCTGCTCTAGTTATGTGTAAGTTGTAAGCAGTCATTCTATTATATTCTTGTACTTTTACAACATCTCTACAGATAATCTGCATGGGTATTTAGAATTTTGTTGTTAAAAAGGAAACTATTAAGTTCAGGGGAACAGTTCTTTGTCGGAATGGTTTATAAAACAGGGAAATCCCATACAGGCCCCAACACGAAATCCCATGTTGTTAGCAGTGGGCAAGAAGGTCAGATTGATATGCCTCACATAAATGTTACTTGATATACTACATTCCCTCCAAGAGTTAATAATGGTGGCAAGACAAAGTAAGTTGGTTGGAGGACTTGCCTATATGGTAAAGAGGACTATTTTACCCTAATTTGTACTCACAAAAGCTGTGCCTAATGCCGTATTTCTATATATCACAGTTTAACACGATACACAAGCTCGGGGCTATTCAGCTCAGAATTGCAATCTGATAAAGATGTTTTACAAGAAAGGGAAATTATGCCAAACTCTGTCAATAATTAGTTTCCTCTTCTTAAAAGCAAACCTTTAAAAAATGGGGGTATACCTTTAAAATGATCCAGAATTTTTCTTATGTTTCTTTTGTTTTGTACTTTTATGAGTAAAATGTGGCTCACTTCGCCTTTAAAAGGGATGTTTAGCACCTTCTAGTGGATATGGTATGTCCCTGAAGAAACATGGACAAAATGTGTGTTCAAATTGTGTTAAACAAAGTAGCTGGACTTAGTCGTTTAATACATCAACCTAAAGGCAAATATCAGCAAGCGTACTTGTATTCAGGTTGTTGATAAAGAAAAGAGAAGGCAATGGAGAGGCGTGCTGAGGCACCGGCTCCTTTAGAGCGTCGTATGAGGCATAGAACAGCTATAAGGAGATGGTTCCGAAAGCTGCAGAGGGGCACAGCTCATGCTAGGGCATCCTCACACATAAAACCAAGCACTCTGCCTCCAGGATTGTTAAGGCCTGCCATAGGAGTGACTTATAGGGGACTATGTGTCTATATATAAGGTAGATATAGATATACTACATCTAAGTAAGGGGTGATTACACCACCTTACCCAAGCTGAGTGATCAGCCTGTGGTGTCAGTTTGGATGGCCAGCCAGGGGTGGCATAATACATGCTGCAGCCCCTGGTAGGCCTTGGATGCACCTATGCCCTAGGAACCTATAGTACACTATACAGGGGCTCACAAAGGTGACCCTTTACCCATCATCATTTCAAGCTTTATTCGACTATTAAAAACAATCACAAAAGCGTACAATAAAACACAATACAGACATTATAATAAAACATTAGCTCAAAAATGGGGAATTTCAGAAAGTTAAAACACCAGACTTTTCCTGTGAGAAATGGCTTTGAGTAAAAAAGTAGCAGTAAAAAAACAGATGTCTGCAGAATCAAGTGCAAATAACAATTCCAAGGCTTGGGTAATAGTATACACTGAAAATTTTAAAAACATAGGTCTGAGATAGAGACGGCGAAGATGCAAATAGAGCGGGCAGATAAGCATGAAATGCAGGGTACTTTGCCTAGTCTGACCATCGCAGGGACAGGGAGAATGGCTAGGAAGTTTCATCTCCGGGAAGGCAACTAAGTTATGTACAATACCAAGTCTGAGTCGTGTCAGAACAAACTGATGGGACTGCTTGGTTATGAATTTTAGGTACATAGGCATGCCTTTTACTTCAGGTTTAGTGGTGTGATAAATACATAGGTAGACATAGTAATACACTTTAACCTACGCATATCAGACTTAGTTTGAATGAAAACATCCTTAAGTTCCTTTTTCGATACAGTAACGACACAATAAGGATCCTTAAGGATGTCAAGATTAAAAACATCACCATAAGTAGAAGAGATATAGCTTAGCCAAGGAATCTTAAGGGCGTTGTCCAACTTCAAACAGTCTGTGATAATCTTCCTAGAAAAAGTAGTCTCTGTTTTAGCCCATGTTGACCTCCAAATCATGAGAGGTGTTAATCCCATCAGATCAGTCAGATAATTTAAACAAACCTCACTATGGCACAGTACAGTAGGTGCCGAAGGAGGTAGGCAAAGCAATCTTCTAAGAAATCCATTCTCGGTGTTTTGCAGTACCCTATGCTGACTATAGCCCCAAATACCAGAGCCGTACAAAGCAATAGACGCACATCTATGCCTGTAAATGTCTACCATATCAGGTATACGGCGGCTTCCTAGTTTTGCAGCAAAACAGAAGATACCAGATGAGCTTTTGGCCATTCTACCATTAACATTTAAGATCTCCTGGGACCAAGTCCCCTTGTTATTAAAAGTAACACCGAGGTAGCAGAACCTATCCACTACCTCAATATTGTGGTTGTTAAAATGGAACGGCATAACAGACTTCATCCGTTTACCACAGGCCATAATAAAGGTCTTGGTGTTATTTATTTTCAATTTCCTCTCATTAATAAAATTATAAAAAGTATTCATAAGCTTCTGTAGCCCATTTGGAGTACGCGAGAGAAGCACCGTATCGTCGGCATAAAGCAGAACTGGTACTGGAAGTCCACCGACTTGAGGGGAATCAGCCTGGACCTTTTTGAGTTCAGATTCAATAGAATTGATAAAGAGGGAAAATAGCAGGGGGGCCAGTACACAGCCCTGCCTTATGCCTGACTTGACCCTGATTTTCTCAGTACATTCGCCCGACGGACCAAAACGTATCTGGGCCGACAGCTTATTATAGAGACGAGCCAGAAAGTGAATGATTGCCGAGGGGGCGCCCATGGCCAGTAAAGTGCACCACAAGAGCTCATGGTCCACAAGATCAAAGGCGCTTGAGAGATCGGCAAAACAAAGGAATAGGGAACCTTGTTTCCCTCTCGTATATTTCCCAATAAGGAGGTCAAGATTAAGGCACTGCTCTGTAGTCCCTAGGCCTTTGCGAAAACCAAATTGGGATTCAGCCATGATATTGTTATCTTCAACCCACTCCTCCAACCTTATCAGGAGAACCCTACTCATAATCTTTAGGGAGGAGTCAAGAAGGGAGATAGGGCGGTAGTTCTTTGCATCGCCTCTATCTCCCTTTTTGTAAATGGGTAGAATTAGGGATTCACTCCAAGTGGGAGGGGTATTCTCCAGGACTGATGCATTAAACACCTGGGTCAGGAGTGGGCACCAGAGACTGGGGTTAGATTCATACAGATCAACCAGGACCCCATCGGGTCCCGGTGCCTTTCCTCCTTTGCTCTGGCTTAGGGAGATAACCACTTCTAATAGGGTAATATCCAGGGGTATCCTTGTTTCAGATGTCGGAATAGTAGGACCGTCAAAGTCACCCCCGGGTGGGTTAAAAATACCAGAAAAATGGGAAACCCAATTTGCCTCGCTGACCTGTGCTGACAATTTGGGAAACTCTTCATTGACAAGGAAAGGGCTGTTGACCGTAGACCAAAACAGCCTACTGTCCCGTAGCACCGATGCTTGGTTCAGGGCATCCCAGGCGAGTTCCCTGAGTTCCTGCTTCCTACGTACAAGATTGTTTTTGTAGGTAAGCCTAAGTAATTTGACGGCCTCTCTATCTCTCGGGAACTTTGTTAAGGCCAGCTTGAGTTCTCGCAGAGATTGGGTACATAGGCTATCAAACCAGCCCACATTTTGGTTCCTAGTTCGGGCTTTAGTAATGGTAAGGCACCTTTTTACAGCAACACCGAGTGCCACAAAATTAGTTATAATGCACCCGTTAGGGGCCTCAGGATTAAGGCAACTATGAATTTCAGCAAATCTCTCTTTAATAATTCTAGCTTGCAATATTTCAGAGTTATCCAAATTCCACTTTATACGGAATCCGTTCTGTCTACATGGGGTAACATCTTCTAATACCAAATAATCATTCTTAACAAGAGGCCCCCATGCAAAAATAAGCATGGTAATCGCATGGTGATCACTACCTCCAAGATCAGTGACGACGGGAACCGTACAATGTGTAGCAAAATGCGTAGAAACCAGTAAATGATCAATGGCAGAAGACGAGTTGGGTCCTACAAAAGTTGGAACAGGCTTACCATCCACATCTAGGGCCGGGGAATGAATCAGAAGATCCAGGTTCAGCACAAGGGAATTAAAAGAGTCACCATGGGGAGTATGTGCAAAATGTGCCCTGTTTTCCCCATTATCTCCATCATAACCACAGATTCTAGTAAAGGAATATGGGCAAGTCCGGAGGTTAAAGTCCCCACCCCAAATGATATCAATTGGTTTACTGACATCATTTCGCAAGTTCTTCAAAATAAGACCCAACTCCTCTGCCACCGAGGTATCTGAGGCATTAAACAGATTGTTATAGTGGTTAACCACCACTAGAACATGATCCTTAGTATGTTCTAGTATTAAAATTTGAGAGTGGTGTCCCACAGGGAGGTAGGAAATCAAACATAATGGGAGTTTAACGGATGTAAAAATCACCAACCCCCCCTTTAGCCCTACCCATACCTGACCTTATTGCATGGTTGTTATAAGACACAAACCCATCAAGTTCAATGTCATCAGTTGCCCAGGTCTCTTGCAAGCATAAAATATCAAAGTCAGTGAGGATCTCATTCCACCCCAAAGATGCCGATTGCCTGCTCCACCCTGCAACATTCCAGGTAACAAACTTTAGCCCAGGCGAACATG